>NW_009201998.1:0-10129 GCF_000690835.1 Fulmarus glacialis | reverse complement strand
GCCATGGTACCAGATGCTTTCAGAAACACAAACAAAATTCATATTGTGGTACCCTTCCACAACTTAGGAGACAGGAAAGCCTCTACTGAGTAAATGGAAAAATCACCAGCTGCCTAGCACAATTCAAAGAAATCACAATATGGGAACAAGTAAATATTTGTCTTTCTAAGCAAGACCCCTCACATACATACTTGTCACTGTTGGCCAGCTGCTTGAACTCCTTCACTGTCATTGGCTTTTTCTGAATGTTGTACTGCGTGAAGAGCCCTGACTGGCCAGTAACCATCTGCTGAATTGGCGCAGGAATCACCAAATCTTCAATATCATTATAATGCTTTCTTGGCTTCCACTCCTTCGGTGGGACAACCTTTAAATTCAGAAATAAAAAAACAGGACATCAACAGTTGCAATACCAATTCAAAACATTCTGGAAAAACCAAAAGAACCAGTCAAATATGCCCACATGATCCAATGAATGCTTGCTTACCAGCTATTTCACAATAACTAACTGACCACGTAAGTGCTCCTAGACAATGCAGAAACCAATTCAAAATGGGCATAGTATTACCTCAATTCTCAAGCAGCAGCTCACTAATCTACAGCAATTCAATCATATGCAACTGTGCATACATACACATGTACAATAACAGAACAGACAAATATTTTATAATCAGAAGGTCTTACAATTCACAAACACTTCGTACTCCATGATATAAAATTGTTATCCTCAATATATTAAAAAAAAAAAAAAAAGATTCATACAAAAGATTGACAGTCCCCTGTCCAAATGCTATTTGGGTGTAAACAGTATGAATAACATTATTTCTTACTGAAAAATGAAAAAAATACGGCTATTTTAGAGAGCTTTAGATTTTAGAGTCTGTTTAACTTACTCCCCAGAAAACTGCAGGGTACAACCCTAATACAGCAAGAGTTTGCATTAATTTAAAGTTAACACTTTTATTTCAAAAACCACAGAATTACCCAAAATCTACGAAAACTTCTCAGCAGATTCTAAAGCGTTAGCAATAAAGTCATTAGGAATTTCAAAGAAGCCTGTAGTCATATCAATGTTCTTTAACAGGCTGTGTAATTTTGAACATTCCTTGCACATATTATTTTATCTGAAAAGAGAAAACTCTCTAGGTTTGATATCGCAACAGTTTTAAAACACAGCAACAGATATTTTAATATATGTTTTTGTTTTGGTTTTGAACTTTTACTTGCCCAAAGACTCAATGATATGTTCTTTGATCCACTCACTATATTCATTCTTTTCCGTGGTAGTCAAATCAAATTTTCACAAGCATTGGCTTGGAAACTTTTAAAGTAACATACAACAAAGTTGGATGGCTTTCACTAACATGCATCTACCACATACAAATTACGTTACTTAAATAACTAATTCACATCTTAGAGGTAGCCTTTACACTAGGCTAGCTAGGCTGTTCCTCTGACAAGCATTTCAGGATTCCACACAATATTGTCCATTAGAGATTTCGCTATTACATCACTCCTAGAAAGTAAAAAAAATTCTAAAAAATAATACAGATAGATCTTGAGATCATTTGCTACCTTTGGAAAGCAATCACAAATGGGCAAATTGTAATACTAATGTACTCAGGTAGTCTATTCCTCAAAGAAATCCGATCAAGACCATTCATGCGAGCAAGCACACACCAAAACAGAAACATCAAGCTGAAGAAAAGTTGTCAGATAGTAACATACTTCCATACCTAATGTTTTTATTTTAAACATAAACAGGCGTTTTTATCCAGTTTTTACACAGATGCAACTCCCTCTTTTTCTTTTTTCCTCCTCAGCTTCCATGGGACTTCAGTTGTACAGGGACTACTTAGCAAGTTTCAGTGTTCTTTGCTTTTAGAGAAAAAAAAATAATCGAATCATCTTGTGATTCCTACTTATTTCTTTTACACAAATCTTAAATTATATGCACATCAACAAAATACAAAATGTTGGTTTGGAAGCAGAGAAGTCATGCATTCAGAATATATGCATAGAAATCAAATATGTGCACAGAGATTTCCATTTTCATGATTATTAAGCATGAACGTGTAGGTTTGGCTCAAATATATGAATACTGAAAAGCAAAATTTGCATTATCTTATTTAATTCAAGGTCAGTGTGTTTTAAGCAATAAAAATATTTTTGTGAATACAGGTCCAAAATGTCCCCTTCCAGCTAACTGCGGCATGTTTATTATTCTTGTAATTAAGAGTACTGTTAGAGAAGTGAATTCTGTGGGGACCAATATGCTAAGCATCATTTTAAAAGAAAATAAAAATAGAGTCCCTGCCCCAAAGAATTTGCGTTTTCTAACAAAGCTCAGGGCAAGGACTGGAGATGTTAAAATACCATGTCCAAAGTGACACACAGGTAGTCAGTATCAAGAGTTGGAAATAATTACTAGGTCTCTGAGTTTTTACCACTGATCTGTCCCGCTGAAGCCTCTTCACATTCCCTTTAGTAAAAATAACCTCTTCAAGGCTACTGCCTCTTCAGGAAAGTTAGGTTTAATCCATGGAAGCAACCTAGATTGAATTCATCAACTAAGCTGTTCAATGCTCAAATATAAAAAAGGAGAAACCTAAGGCAAGGCTTCCTCATTTACATATCTATATATATCTCAAACATCCTAAGCATATTAACACTATCTAGTGTTACTTAGTGTGATATACATTCAGTTTTAGATAGCAATGTCTTAGCTATACCACTGAATGTGCACATTAGCACAACTTAGGTTATTTCAGAGTGCTATCAATGCATAAATTTCTGTTAAATCCTCTTTCATATGCTGGTAATCTGCTGTTCTACATTTGATTCTGAATGGCACTGGCTACTATTTCTATTTAGCTACTTCTGCCCCAACTCTTCTGAAAATTATTTTTCTTGTACTTGCCAACATCTATTTTCAGTATCATGTTCCAAAATTACTTTTCTACTTGCCAATGCAACTGCAAATGAATTCAACTATTTCACTCTATATAAATGCAGTTTGAGTCTCCAAAACACTTCTTATTCAAGTAAAGAGCAATTAATCTGTGTGCCTTCTTTTTAATTTGTTCTATTGCCTTCATTCCTTGTTTTCCTTTTTAAGTATAGGATCCTCTGTAACACTAAGACTAAAATACGTTATCTACGCCTAAAGCTCATTCCAGACTTCAAAAAGCCTAATGCAATTTTTTTAGCCAATTTCCTCCAGGGTTGCCCCAGTATATTATCTGCTCTGGAAATGGTTTAATGTACCTTAATGTACCTTAATCATTTGTTTCAGGCATAGTATTAGGATCTTATTTTCCCTTTTTTTAACATTTTATTGCCAGCACTCCCCCCTACTCCCAACAATATGTGCAAGTCTCATAGACATTTTATCCCTATTTACATACACATATTCTTCTGCACAGGTAAGAGGTCTTCTCCCCTTACACTTTCACATTTAACCTAAAGTGTTGGGTATGCCTACTCTGCTTATGACCTCTGTTTAGAGGTTAAATTACTGTTTCTGCATATGCATATAGCTCCTCTGGTAGTCTTTATTCTCTTTGCATTCATACTTGAGTCTGTATATCCTAGACTTAATACAAGTTAGGTCCTCTGTAAGTTCATTTTATATTACTACCAAAACAGGAAAAAATATTTTATTCTTGTTATTTTAAATCCAATTCCTAAAACTCAGAAAATGTCCCTTAAACTTTTGCAGTATGAATTATTGATTTGGTAAGATTTGTTTTAAAAATACTTAGTTGGTTTATTTTTTATATATAAATACAATTTTTTTTAGCTGTATCAAAAAATGGTGAAAATCAGAATATAAAAAGTCTTAAGACAACTCAGTAATATGTAGCAATTAACCAACAGGCCGAAAACAACTAGAGATACTTTAACTGCTGTTCTAGTATCAAGCAGAAGAAGGGGAAAACAGACCTACGCAGTATGATTAGAAGGGCCCTTCCTCAGTCACAGTACAACTGAAACATGACTAATTAATCATTTTTAAAAGGTTTTGTTATGCTTTCTTGTATCATAGACATTATTCCAGGTGTTCTGTAAACCTAGGTCAGCAGATATCCTACGTGCATACAAACACAGATATATAAAAATATTTTTTGTGCTCCTGGGACTATCACATTTTAACAATCTGTACATGGAGAAGAGCTTCCCAAATGGTTTTGAAATGTGATAGATGGAATGGGAATTAAATCCTAGGTGTATGGCCAAAAATATGGAGAGACACACATTTTCAATCATATAAGCACTGGGATATTAACTTCAAACAAGCCAAATTATACTATGCAAAATATCACAAGTCCCCGACTACATGGCCAAATTCTGCCCTTATCGGATGTGGTCAGTTTTAGTGACTTCAATAGAAACAGCATGAAACTCCAAGTGCTATGAGAATAGCAACAACCTCTGTAAATCAAATCTTGGAATTTTTTTAAGACTCCACTAATTTCCAGATTCTCTTAATTGCATGCATGTGTACAATTCGAGAGAACAGTAATTTGTAGCCAATTTCTTCCATCCCCCACTACCTGATAATGAGATCTAATAATCAAACTCATTGAAAAATTATGTTAATGAGAGAGCCAGAAAAAAATATCATTTCCTTTTTGGAAAAAAATTGTGTAGTCCAGATAAAACTACACAATAAATAGTTATAGTTTGATAATGGCAATAACACTGAAAGATTAATCCTTAAGGAAGCAGCTCATGATCTTATCAGGAAGGAAAGTGGTTTCAATTTGTATTTAATTACATTTTTAAAAAATTTTATATAATGTTGCTTCAAAATTTAAAAATTAATACACATTAAAAGGTCTTAAACAGGGATATGCATCTAAAATTTACTACCTACTTTTCATACTAATCCTGAAAGCTGTCATATCTCTGAAGTACTTTGATTGTCATTAAATTACTAGAACGGACTCCCCACTCATTTTCAACTCAGTTACGGGATTCTAATCTACATCTTGCAGCATTACACCATGGTGAAGAAGAAAAGACCACACCCTAACCTCTGTTCTCTGTTGCCATGATCACCATTTTACAGATTGATTTTTTACTAATTAGTGTTACAGTAAATTAAACACAGTATATGACTGCATCCATTCCACAGCCGACATCTGCATTATACTCTTCAAAATACTGAAACACCTGGTAGATATCCCCATTGCATCTAGTATTTTAAAAAATCAGTTTCACATATTCATGTGCCTAACCTAAAAAGATAACTACTACTTTGGCCCAATACAATGTTCCTTTCAGGTGTCTCAACTTCAAAACAAAGTTTACAAGAAACAAAAGTTTACATATTAACAGTAAGTGCCACTCTTTTTAAAATGACAGCATTGGTATATTTTATTGATATGATGTCATCTTTCAGTAACAAGTGAATACTCAGATCATACACGTTTCATATATGCAAGAATTAATCTCATCCTTGATTACTGGAGAAAATTATGTTTATCCAGAATCTTCACAAAGATACCTCCTTAGAGAGTTCACGAGAGAGAGAGAGAGAGAGAGAGAGAGAGAGTGAGTAGAGCAACACAAGGAGTAAGGATATGAGGATGACAGCAATATTACAGAAATTTTAAATTATATAATAAAGGCAAAACTGTTTCACATTCTTTTCCTTCACATTCTTTCCTAACGTTACTATGTCCTTTGCTCTCCTCAGGACATCCTCAATGGCTCTGCCCTTTTTTCCTACACTGGCTGCACACGGAGGTTTAACTGCTGGATGGCAGGAAAGGCACCAGAACCAGAATCAAGATAAGGAACCAAAACAGAAAAACGACTAAAGCCATATTCATGTCTCAAAAACATCTGAAGAGTATTTCCAATAAGACAAATTCATTATCTTTTTACACTTCCTACTGGCTGAAATTTTGCAACCAAGAATGACAAGACATGGAAAAGTCTCCTTTTCCAGATATCCTACAGTTCACACACACAAATAACTAGTACACTGGGCTCAAACCATGACATATTTTAGTCCCACAGTTAATCTCAAGTATACCAACAGCCTCAGAGGAGCACTTAACACCACATATCAGGAAGCCACTGACCAACGTTCCCAGCTGCTTCAATCCCTGACAGAAAAGAAAAGAAGCAGCACAAAAAAAAACTGACAGAGAGTAACTGAAGCTCTTATTTATTATGAATGTCTCAGAAATAAGAACAGAAGTTTGCATAAGCTTTTTAAGCATTATAGTATCACATTTGATGATACACCTCCTAAGAATTGTCAAAGAGGTAAACAGATATACAATTTTTAAAGGAAAATTAAATATAAGATACTTTCCCCTGCCCCCCCCCCAAATTAAGAAGCTTCTGGTTTTGAATACTATCGAATGAAAAGATTAGTTGCAGTCTAGGACAGACATAGCCATGATATTCTTCTTTTTAAACAAAACTAGTTCATTTTTTGGGTTTTTTTCCCAAACATAATTCTGGCTTATGTAATACCTTCCTTACATAGCCAGAGAAAGCAAGGAGTACCATTTATGCATACCTGGTTTATACACAACATACCAAAGAAAGCAAGCACTTTATATGAATAAACAAACTGAAATAGAAGAAAATCAGTACCATTTCAGTGGCTGATCATAAGGCATTTCCTATTTCTTTGGCTAGATCCCCATGAAACAGGATTAGAAACCACCAATAGTTGAAATAAAGCTATTTACATAAACAATACGAAAATAAGAATTTTTTTTAATGTTGAGTCCATGTACATAATCCACAGAATGATATATAGCTAGAATCTCCTGCTCACATACATGTTAATGGCATAAATCTGTTGATCAACAGATGTCACTATGATGAATTTGCTGTTAAGTTTACTGTTCAAGACTAGAGGACTGCAATAGCTCATGCCCACACAAACAAATAGGTTCCATAATATAGTTGACCATGTGAAAAATTCAGCTCAGGCTTTCCTCTGTTGTCTATTTATCACATTTCTACTCCTGTTTGCAGAGAAAAGTTTGAAAAATATGACCTATATGTACTCTACCCTCAGAAATCAGAAAGCAAATAAACTACACGGTTTTCAAAGTGTGAGGGGTTCAGTTTTGCTTTGTTTTACAGGAATCAGAGAGGAGGCAGTGGGCAAAGGGAAACCAAGAATTGCAGGTTTTGTTTCTCTTCTTTCAATTTTTAAATGTCTTGACTTTGCAACATTAGCTTACAGTGATGAAGACAGCTATTCCCACTGACTACTTAGAATAACTAAGCTAGGATTTCTAGACCTGCACCGTTTCCTGATGGTTTGAAAAGTGGCAAAACAGATATGGCATAAATACTTATATGATGTAACACTAAATTACATCAGACTTAATCTCTGACAATCATTCTCCGTTACGGGAGGAACACCTGCTGTAAGGTCCTGGATATACCATTGTTCAAAGGGCAATGCCAAGGGCAATTCAAAGGGTAGTTAGCTTACCTCCAATTCTCATTAACAAAAAGATAACACGATTACCATTAAAAGAAAATTATTTCTATTCAAACAGTGCCTCACTATCTTCACGCGTACACCCATTGACTGCAGTAGGATTATTTGCTCCAGTAAAGTTATACACAACCCTAAAAGACCGAGTTCAACATCTGGTAGATCAGGAGTTTCCAATTTATATCATGAACTCCCTATTTGTTCTGATTTGCCAAAAACTAGTTTAAACCTGCCTTAAGAAGAAATCATATTTTGCTACTATAAATATGGAAACAATTGACGGTTAGAGAGAAAATAGTATATATACAGCGTCTTCATTAGTTTGCATGAAACATCAGAGATACCAAAAAGTTCTTTCTTAAAACAGTAACAGATCAGTATCTATTCATTGAAAATCATCTGGAAAAAATGTGAAATACTAAAAAGTTCAGTTTTGCAATCAGCAAAATACAAATACTGGTATTAGGTATTAGGAACAATTTTCCTTCTACATTATAGATGTTTACCTTTGCAACTCCAGCCTTATGAGCACCTTGTGATTCCATGTATGCTAAGTATTTGTTGAACTCCCTGAATTCATCCATCGAAGGCCTAAAAGTCATGATTTTGCAGCTTGGGTTTGGAGGACTATCTGAGATGACAGCAGCCATTGTGGTTCACTTTCAATCCAGCTTTAAAAAAAAAAAAAGAAAAAAATAAATACATTGAAGAGAATAATCTGTAAAACAGTTCTGAGATTCAACATACATGTTTCAAACAGGAAAAAAGCTTCTGAAATCCTCTGCCCATGCTAGTATAAAAGGCACAAAACAAATGTTTACTTTTTCTCCTTACTCATTTAAGAATACTCAGCCCTTATCCAGCATGAACAATATTATGAGTGACATTTATACAGACCAGTCCATACCTCTTTTTATAGCACGTTTTCTCAAGTTAACCTTTAACATCATACTAGCATCTTCCTGTGTTGATCCATCTGCAGGTTGCTGCATTTTTCTGTCTACAGATTTACATTACACAGGCACAATGTAGAGCAACAAATCCACGTTTGATAAAATATCACTATTCCCATTTAGAATATGGAGAAAACCGATTGCTCACTTCCCACTCACACAGCAAACATAGAGAAAGAGCACCTGGATTTCCTAACTCTCACATCAGCAGTTTAACAACAGGACTATATTACTCCTCATTCTCTGAAACCTCTTCAACAGAAATAACGCATGCAAGTGATACACATAAAGATAATCAGTGTTTCCCCTTCTTTCCATTTCTACATTGAGGATGGCTAAAAAGAGTGTCACATTTCTGTTTCATACCAAGATACAGTAGGTATCATGAAAGGACTGATCTTTAGGCAACTGACATATATTTTAGCTTCAGCAGGTGCTGCAATTTCCAACTATACATCACCATGTGCCATCTATTATTCAAAAAATTCTTCGTTAATCTTACAAAAAAATCTCATCCCAGAATACAAATACCCCAACTGTGACTAGCTTTTTAGTGATTTTGCTTTCCTGAGCATGTGATTTAACTCATTCCTCATTTTCTTCATCTGCAAAATGCATGCAACCATGTTTTTTATGCCAAACACTGTCACCATAAGCTTTGCTTGTATGTCAGTGTATTAGCCATTAATTTCATTAGCTTCATGTCCCTTCTAGCTTGCTATGAATCGCTGCACAAGAAAGCTGTATGTGGAAGATGCCTTTATATCTTCCCATGTTTCACTCTCCTACTGGTATACCAACATTTAGCCTGCTTTTTGTGTCCTTATTTTTCCTCTCATTTTGCCTCCCCACTTCGCCCAGCATACCACTCTCCATTCTTAGCACTTAATTAGATTTCTTTTTCCACACTCCCACCTTCAGTAACATCCTATTCCCCTCCCTACGCTACTTTCCATCCCTGTTTGAACAGAAATTAACTAGATTTCTGCAACTCTCCCATTCCGAAAATCAGTACCACTTTAATTTGGGGATATTTTTGCATTTAAATTATCAAGTGCATACGGGCAAACACACCTCAACATGTGCAAGTGGGATAACTTCCCTCAGTAATAAACAGCCGCCTTGTATATAATACATCCTTCATTTATTCCTATCCATTGAAGTTCCATATATAATCTTACTACTATGACCAGTCCCAGGAAAATGAAACTTGTGATTTATGACCAAAGGTGAAGCTATGCTTTCCTTCATTACAAAGTGCAATAGACAGTGCTTACTATTTATAATGCTTCACTGACAGTAAAGTGACACTGGAAATATAATCAAGCAGGATATTTGATTTCTCCGTACAAAATCAGCTTTTAGGCTTTCACCTTTAGATGTATTAAATAAGTATATACATCAGTGAAATACACATACACACATACATACACACACCTCCAACCTCCAGAAAACAAACTCTCTATGTGCTATTTCTTCACTAAGAAAAAGTTTAATAGTCCTTCATTATTTATCATTTTACACCTTTCAATCCACTCCATTGGCTGTATACAAGATACCCAGTGGTCAGTAGTTATCTCATTATAGCATACAGATTAACATCCTTCCCTCAACTCTTCCAGTATTCTCCAACATTGTCAGTGCAGTTTTGGCAGGCTCTGTGGGGCGGAGGAGGGGGGAAGAAGGGGCATGG
>NW_009201997.1:0-10421 GCF_000690835.1 Fulmarus glacialis | reverse complement strand
AGAGCCAATAAATCAACATTGTGACCAATTAATATAATGAATGCCTATAACAATCTTGCCTTAACACACTTTGATCAGATCTATCGTTACCTCAACCCTTCGAGCCCCACGTTGGGCGCCAAAAAGGACTGTCGTGGTTTCACCTGGCAGGCAGCCAAATACCACGCAGCCGCTCACTCACTCCCCCCGACGGTGGAGTGGGGAAAGAATCGGAAGGGTGAGAGTGAGAAAAACTCGTGGGTTGAGATAAAGACAGTTTAATAGAACAGAAAAGGGAAAATAATAGTAATAATGATAGACTATACAAAATGAGTGATGCACAATGCAATTGCTCACCACCCACACTGACCGATAACCAGGTAGCGATCGGTACTTCCTGGATCACGCCTACCATTCATATACTGAGCATGACGTCACATGGTATGGAATACTCCATTGGCCAGCTGAGCTGGCTGTCCTGATTATGTTCCCTCCCATCTTGTGTACTAGCTCAGTCAGTAGGCATGGGAGCTGTCCTTGGACTAGGAGGGTACTTAGCAACAACTAAAAACATCAGTGTGTTATCAACATTCTCCTCATACTAAATCCAAAACACAGCACTAGCAAGAAATTTAACCCTATCCCAGTCAAAACCGGGTCAGCATTATAAAAAGTTAAATGAGAACTGATACAATTCAAAGAGCACATTAGCAACAATGATAACTTTGCTTTGGTTTAAACTTTAGCTTTAAAGCATGTGAAGGGTTAAATCAGGGCTATAGTCTCTACTCGGTGGACAAATAAGATGATAATACAACTTCTACTGTTGGGCTAAATTAGTCATGCCATAAAGAGTTCTCATATTAAATTCTATGGGTGAAGCATTTTATAAAAATGCTAATTAAGGTTTAGCAAAATCTGGTTTGCTCTGCATTTACTTTTAAAAAATGTCTGTTCAGCATGGAAAAATAGGAATATGGCAGATGATGTAGAAAAATCAGCATCTATTGAGGGTTTCAAGTGTTCCTAAAAAAGACTCTTACTGCCTTTCTGAATAAGATCAAAAGAAGAGAATTTTTGTTAAGAAGGGAAAAAGAAAGTCATTCTAGTGAACAGAAAATCAAATAGCACATGCATCTATTTTTTTAACAATCAGCTGCTCTAAGTGATGTGCATTTTGTTCTGACAGTAATAGCTTAAAGATTTATTTTACTTCTGCTTTAGTGTTTTTGACTATAAGAAAAAAAGCAAAATATAAGGGAAAAAAGGCAAAATATAAGGGAAAAAAAGTCCTACTGAATTTGACAAAGTTAAGAGATTGACCCTGGCAATTAACATTACTTAGGGCTAATAGTGAATATGAGGGGAAAAAGCAGACTAAATTTCTAGGCATTAGAGCAGGGAACTGTAATATCTCTGTGTTTACAGAATAAATAGTTTTAGAGGTAACTGCAGAAAAATACTTTCCTGAAAGATTCCTATGCCTCAGATCATGATATTTCCCAGTTCCAGGTCTGTTTTCACTCATTCAAAAAATCCACTGATTTCAAAAGAACCCCAAAAATAGAAGATGAGTCAGGAAAAAATCTCAAATATGCAATCCAATGCCATTTCAAGTTAAAAATTAAAGGTTGAAAACTGTTTTGCTCACCTCAGATGTTGTCAAATGGACAACCACACGCCATAGTCTTTTTTTTATTAATTATTTTTTTAATGTACAAATATACAAATATTTGTATTTGTAGCAAATTCAATAGTATTTGCAGAAATCATATAAAACTCTAGACATATGGGAGTTAACAATTTACCTTTCAAAAGTCATTGATTTCTCCAAGAGTTTGGGGAAAATGAATGGCATATTCCAGGCTTTTTTTTGTGAAGTACTTCATTTTGTTCTGAACAAAACCTTCATTATTACGTAAGTGAATTATTACTCCTCCACTAGAGTAGAATCCATATTCAAATTGTTTGAATAACAGAAACAAATTCTCTTGGAATTTTTCCTGGCTCGGCCCTGCTTAGATACACCCCAGTTAGTGCTATTTGCAAGGTATCAACACTGTGTGATGCGGAAGACAAGGAATGGCAGATGAGAGGTAATCTCCTTTGCTTTTAGTGTCCCCTTTTCTAGCTAGCAGTTTTACTCCCTAGTCACCCAAATGTGACTGAGCAGAGCTACAAGGTTTATGGGAGTGAGGAACTTGTCTGGGTGCAAGAGTGGAAAAGAAAACCCCAGTGCTTCTAGCTCAACATTTGTGCAAGGCTGGGCCCTATGGCAGAGACATCTACCAAGTTCTTGCATTATTAGGGAGATCAGACTTAATAAGAAGCAAAGTACAAGTGAGACAAGAAAGAGGGAGATCTGTTTCCACTTACGATATCCCCCAAACCCTATATTCCTTTGCTTTAAAAGTATAATCACATACAATATATGCAATTCATAGTGATGTCATGATACTTGCCTTTTTATTCTCTTTTTTAAAATCGGTATTGTAAGTAAAATATCTTATAATTGCTGGCAGAAAAATGAAAGAACTCCTCACTACTTTCATTGGTCATCTAATTTTGAGTTTTTTGTAATGTCTTATTGTTGGAGTAGATAGAGATCCACAAATTTCCATTCTGCACAACACACAATAAAACACAGAAGACCTTATGTCTGAATGGAAAGGAAAGACAGGGTAGAAGACAATAAAAACTGTAAAACATGATAGTACTTAACCTCAGATCTCAGGATAATGGGACTTCAACTTCTAATTTGGTGCATTTTCTTCCCTGTTACGTTTCCTACATGTGTATCTGATAGTCCTGGAATATTTTTCTTTTATATGTTTTACTCAGGAAAAAAAAAAAAAAGAAAGAAAGATATCTCATTGTCATCTGGATTCAATTCATATTATCTAATTTTAGATGACTAGCTTGTTGGCATCGGCATTTGATCTCATCAGACAGACTCCTTTTACAGTCTGTGGAGAGTAATAAGCGCTTCTGTTGTGCAATTCACCTTGTTCTACGACAAATATCTAAAACAGAAAAACTGCGCTAGGAACCCCTGCTTTTCCCCTGTGTAAGCCTAGTGGCTGAGATATAGAAAAGGAGTTTTAGAATTCAAGAATATTGGAGAGCTGGGAGAGGAACAGCATTGTGTTGTAAACCAGTGGTGGGGGGAGGGGGAGAAGTTGTTCAAATGGCTTTTTCATACGAATCAGTGTAGTTATGTTGAAAACATTTTATATGAAAATTCAGGGCAGACTAGATATGTCTAAATTTGTTTACAAGGTGAAAACCTGCAGTTTCAGAGTGCAAAATTGTGAAGACTGAAAACATCTGTTTTAAAAGACTTTGTGCAGCAAACACTGTATGTAATTATGAAGACTATGTTTACTTGCTTCAACTTAAAAAACAGAATACTAAAACCCAAGTGCAACTCTTTGGGTTGGATAGCAACCCAAGTGCAACTCTTTGGGTTGGATAGCAAGCAGTTTAACACTACTTATCAGCAGCAGACTGCATGAGACTTTGATACCCAGCAAGACAGGTGACAGAGCTCTCTGATTTGGCAACTGCAATAGCTTTACTGAAAAATGTGAAAGTTAAGGAACTGTCCTAGCAAATGGCTTATCAAGAATTTAATCTTCATCTGATAGTTATTTTATATTGGAAATTACTTATGTGGTTATCACACATTATTCTATTTATTTTCTTTCTTACTGTCAATTTCTTCTTTCCCTCAATAAAGTACACTTTTTTGGTTCTTTGTCTGCAAATTGAGAGTTATAAAATATTGAGTATCAAAACAGTTTACTTTCCCAGGTTTCCAAGCGGTGTCTTAAGCCAATATTTATTAGTGACCCTAGAAACTCAACCTGTCCTTTATAGATACCAATCATGGCTTGGCAGAAGAATTTCACATCTAGAAAACTAGTTCTAGTGGTAGATTTTTGTATTGTATAAATCTAAAATGAGGTGAAATGAAATCCGGGGAAACAGCTGAGAAAAAGGCATGTTCCAAGCAGCTGCTTGGCAGTATGATCACAGATCAGAGCCCTATGGAGCACTGTGATGTATATTAATAAATAAGTGTAGACAAGGTCTAAATGCCCGGAAGATGTTGATAAGATCTGGTTCAGACAGCAATCAAAGAACACCTTTGGCAGTGTATGACAAAACATTGCGTTGATAGTATAGCAAATGAGCGCAGCATTCCTTATTGGTTCCTGATAGAATCACAGAGTCATAGAATAGTTTAGGTTGGAAAAGACCCTTAAGATCATCAAGTCCAACAGTTAACCTAGCACTGCCAAGTCCACCACTAAACCATGACCCTAAGCACCACATCTACGTGTCTTTTAAATACCTCCAAGGATGGTGACTCAACCACTTCCCTGGGCAGCCTGTTCCCATGCTTGACAACCCTTTTGGTGAAGAAATTTTTCCTACTATCCAATCTAAACGTCCCCTGGTGCAACTTGAGGCCATTTCCTCTTTTTCTATCACTTGTTACTTGGGAGAAGAGACCAACTTACCTCACTACTACCTCCTTTCAGGTAGTTGTAGAGAGTGATAAGGTCTCCCCTGAGCCTCCTTTTCTCCAGGCTAAACAGTTGCAGTTCCCTCAGCTGCTCCTGATAGGACTTGTGCTCTAGATACTTGTGAGAGAAGACAACATAAAAATATATATAAGAAAAAGAGAAGAGAATACAAAATATTGGTCACAAAATTAAAAAGATTAAACATTTTTTCCTTCTCATCCAAAAAAGTCACAGATTTTCACATAAAGAAATAGTCACAAAAGCCTCTATTTCTGTAAAATTATCTAAGCCCATTTAATATACTAAAAAAGTCAACAGCATCTATTTTGACAGGTTTGTTTTCAAGTGATGTGGACACTGGGAATCAGGTATTCCACTAAAAAGTAACTTCAACAGGAGTGAACTGGATACCTTACTCCCCGGGAAGCTATCATAGACTAGTTTTTTACTTACTAGGACATACAGTAAGTCAGAAGTCAGAGCTTCTATGAAGCAGATAGGACTCTAAACTGGATATTTACGAAAACCAACCTTTGCTTTTTTCTGCCCAGAGGTCATGTTTTTATGATGTTCTATTCAGTGCTGTGAGACAAGGTTTTTATCTTTGAAGAAATCATGTATTGCTAACCATTTCTTTACATTCACAGACACCCCCCTTTTTTTGTGAGAAGGGGAGAAAGTATGACAGACACACATAAATTTATTCTAGATTTTATTTACTATAATTGGAATATCTGTAGATGCAGGATATTGATATAAGAATTTAAATTTTTAGGAGAGAATTTTCTGGATATTATCTGTAACTGACCCCCCCATGCATTTTTATACAAATTTATTTATTTACGTTCACACATGTACACACCCACACAGACAGATAGCTAGACAGACAGATGCATGTGCATACACACTTAGGATATATACTTACACATCACGTGTTCTTCTTCATTGGAACCAAGCTGAGAGACCATACCAATCATTACTATTCATGAAAGTACAAAAAGTAGTGTCAGGACAAGGTCATAAAATACATATGGAATTGCTTTGTTAAGATAAGCAAAAATTCTCTTTCTATGTGAGACCAAATCTTTTATCTGTGTATACCTCCAAGTTGCATCCTAGCTTCATGTCAGGAATAAATCAGTTACATACCAGTTTCCCTCCTATTTTCTCTTATTACTTGTTTTGTATAGACGAAAAATACAACATGCAAGTTCTTTAGAAATTAGGGTACTACCCAACAAATCCCAACATGAGCAATCAGTGGACCAGTCCAAGAAGTGTACCCAAAGGCAGACACATTTAGACACAAGTGAAGTATGCTAAAATATGTGGGTTTTGCTTTGAAGGGTTGTTCCAGCAAATGAACTGGCACAGGTATTCAGTACTTAGTACAGCAAGTTTTTCTTTTTTTGTGATTTTTTTTTCATAAAATTTGCAGTAAGTTGTCTATTTTGAGGATTTTTTCTTTTATATGTATTATTTTCTGTTCAAACTTCTGAATACATTTGAGTGTGTTATTTGAAAATCAAGGCATGTTTTGCTTTGCAAACACAGTTTTGTCATGTATAAGCTTGCTGGAAAACAACGATTAAAAATACTGACCTAAAAATATAATAATGAATCCAGAATACAGAAAACATATACAAAATCTTCAGAGAACAGGGCTGAGCAACATTTAGTACTTGTAACTTCGAGGGAAAGCTTCTGACATAGTCTCAAACATGGGTCACTAAAAGTGTTTGTGAGACTGATTAATATGGCGCTATCAAAATGCATTATTCAAGACACCAGAGACTGATGAAAGTAGAATGTTACCACACTGCAGCATCTTGTCATTATTAAAGTCTGTCTTTGGAATTTTGCCCAGTAGTGTATCTTTTAACAGATTTCATAAATGCTACTCTATTAAAACATGTTCACAGAATTTTTTAAGACGATATCATTTTAGCCTATGTTGCTTGGGTTTTTTGTGGTTTTTTTTTCTTCCTTTTTGCTAAGCACTAATCAACCTTAAGGTGGCATGCAATTTTAGAAAAGAAAACAGACTAAAGAAGTTCAGCTTTCACCATCAAATATATTTACACTAAACCTTAAATTACTTTTAGCTTCCATTCATACACTAAGAAGATTTGTTTTATTTACTTTTACATGTCTTCAAACTTTTTTATCATGGTTAACAACAGCTTTTTAAGAGCTGTGCATTTATTTGTCAAAAGCATTGTTCATGTCTGGTTTAAGCATGAAGCAGAATGATTGAGAATGATTGCTGAAGTCACTTTTAATAATTTATTTGTGCCTTTTTCTCCCTGATTTATTTCTTATTAAGACATTGCATTTTCTCATGACTGTTCAAGGACCATATTTTGATTTCCCTCCCTACTACGATTTCTGTTGCTCTTGAAATACCTTCATTTCAGTATACCATCCAATATTGGACTATACTGCCACTTCCAGTTTTTACTTATTTGTACCTAACGTTGTATTGCCCTCCTGAATTTCAGGTACATTCCCTTCAATAATTCCCTGCATTCTACCTCTGTAAGGCCTTTGACATGGTCCCCCACAACATCCTTCTCTCTAAACTGGACAGACATGGATTTGATGGGTGGACTGTCCGGTGGATGAGGAATTGGTTGGATGGTCACATCCTGAGGGTAGTGGTCAATGGCTCAATGTCCAGATGGAGGTCGGTGACAAGTGGTGTCCCGCAGGGGTCCATACTGGGACGAGTACTGTTTAATATCTTCATCAATGACATAGACAGTGGGATTGAGTGCACCCTCAGCAAGATGGCAGATGACACCAAGCTGAGTGGTGCGGTTGACACGCCTGAGGGATGGGATGCCATAGGGATCTGGACAAGCTCGAGAAGTAGGCCCGTGCGAACCTCCTGAGGTTCAACAAGGCCAAGGGCAAGGTCCTGCACCTGGGTTGGGGCAACCCCCGGTGTCAATACGGGTTGGGGGGTGAAGGGATTGAGAGCAGCCCTGCCGAGAACGACTTGGGGGTAATGGTGGATGAGCCAGCAATGTGCACTTGCAGCCCAGAAGGCCAACTGTATCCTGGGCTGCATCAAAAGAAGTGTGACCAGCAGGTCGAGGGAGGTGATTCTGCCCCTCTCGTCTGCTCTGGTGAGACCCCACCCAGAGTACTGCATCCAGCTCTGGAGCCTTCAGCAAAAGAAAGACACAGATCTGTTGGAGCGGGTCCAGAGGAGGGCCACAAAAATTATCAGGGGCGTGGAACGTCTCTCCTCTGAAGAAAGGCTGAGAGAGTTGGGGTTGTTCAGCCTGGAGAAGAAAAGGCTTCAGGGAGACCTTGTTGCAGCCTTTCAGTACTTAAAAGGAGCTTATAAGAAAGATGGGGACAAACCTTTTAGCAGGGCCTGTTGCGACAGGACAAGGGGGAATGGTTTTAAACTAAAAGAGGGTAGATTTAGACTAGATACAAGGAAGAAATTTTTTACCATGAGGGTGGTGAAACACTGGCACAGGTTGCCCAGAGAGGCTGCAGATATCGCACCCCTGGGAACCTTCAAGGTCAGGTTGGACAGGGCCCTGAGCAATCTGATCTAGTTGAAGATGTCCCTGCCCATGGCAGGGGGGTTGGACTAGAGGACCTTTAAAGGTCCCTTCCAATCCAAACTATTCTATGATTCTATGATTCTATCTTCTGTCAGGCCCTCACTACAGTATATGACACTACATTTTCCCCAGTGCCCTTTTTCTCTTTTTCTGTCTCAATAGCAAAAGTCAAGAAGCCTGGTACAGCACCTTTCTTCTATGTAAACCTCAGTCCTTTTCACAGTTATATGTCCTTGATCTTCTCTCTATGCTTCCCCAAACTCATCTTAAACATTTTTCCAAACACGTTTTTCTTCGCTCTACAGGTCTTCAAGTCATGTTTCCTGTCTCTGGTGAGCCCTACAGGCTCTGCAATTATAAACTCAGTGCTCAATAACATCTTAGTTTATAAATATTTATACATGTTTAAAGCAGATAGATAGCTTAAAAATTGCTGTTTATATACTTAAAAAAACCTCTTTCTGTCTTTACATGCACAGTAAATCCATTCCCTCTTGACTTTCAAATTCCTAACATAAGCAATACTTCCTGAACTAAAAGGAAAATTTTAAAAAGTCTCTTTTTTACCTGATGTTACAGATTTGAATTTTAATTTTGCACTCTTTTCTACCTCTTTGTCTTATTTTAAACACATTTTAAGGCTTCTTTCTGTTTTCAGATCATGGAAAGCTGTGCTAGAATAAAAGAAAATGTGTCTTTAAAACTATACAACTCCTTCTGATATCTAATAATATGTAATACCAAAACTCAAAGGAAAACCATAACCATCAGCAAACAAACAAAATCTGCAATGAAGTGTGTTATGAACAATTTCAAGGTCTGTTTCTTCCCAAAAAGTTCAAAGGACAAGGACTTCTAATAGGAACCTTTGCAGTACTGCCTATAGATTGATTTCTGCCGCTGTAAAATAATAGGATAAATGCATATTAAAACTGTGAAAGTATTCAGGAAGCATCTGAAAGTGAGGTATAGTTATTATTACATACAATGTCTACACATCACACTGAATCAGTCTAATGTAGTCATTTAAATATGGAAATAATATCAGATCCAAACATAATTTAAAAACCATGTCCAAACAGTTTACCACTTCTACCTCCAGCTAAAATCTCCTCTTTGTGGTAAATATATGTGTGCTTATGCACTTACCAAATGGAATAACCTTAAACACATTTTGCAGTCTGCTAAAAGTGCTATGTTCAACACAATCTACTGTACGGTTTGAGTGCTTCTGTGTCGTCAGAGGCCATATCAGGCTTCTTTGGTATCTACCATTCACAAAAAGAACTAAAAAAGTTGAAAAAAATCCTCTTTAAATTGTGTAATTTGGTACCTTGCAAAATTTATTATGTTTCAAAAATCATGATTTGTCTTAATTACACTTACATAAAAGTAATAACATATAACATTACATAGAAGAAAAAGTAGAAATGAAATAAAGGACATGTTGTGGTTTAACCCGTCAGGCAGCCAAATACCACACAGCCACTCTCTCACTCCCCCCAGCCCCTAGTGGGATGGGGAAGAGAATCGAGGAAAAAAAAAAGTAAAATTCATGGACTGAGATAAAGACAGTTTAATAGAACAAAAAAGAAAAGGCTACTACTACTACTACTACCACTACTACTACTACTACTAATGGTAGAATATACAAAGTGAGTGATGCACAACGCAATTGTTCACCACCCACTGACCGATAACCAAATAGCTATCACTACTTCCTGGACCACGCCTCCTATTTACATACTGAGCATGACGTCATATGGTATGGAATACCACATTGGCCAGTTGGGTCAACTGTCCTGGCTGTGCTCCCTCCCAGCTTCTTGTGCACTTGGCAGAGCACGGGAAGCTGAAAAGTCCTTGACTAGCAGGGTACTTAGCAACAACTAAAACATCAGTGTGTTATGAACACTCTTCTCATACTAAATCCAAAACACAGCACTAGGAAGAAATTTAACTATCCTAACCAAAACCAGGACAATAAAATTACTGTTTATTTATTGAAAAACTAGGTCAGAGTTAAAATATTTCTTCTTTGCGTTTTCAGCCAAGGCTTGGTTAATGATCTCTATTCTGGAAAATCACAATCATGCCTGTCAAGAGAGAAAAATATAGTTTAAAATTTTTCTAAAACCAAAAATATAATATTTTGTTAAATATTATTCGCTGAGTTGCTTATCAAATGTGGGATATTCCACAGATCTTAAAATTTCTCATAATTCAAAACAACTTTTTTTTTGAGGGAGGATCTGTGTTTCCAGTCAGTGATATGAACATTTCAAAATGAAAACATTCCATAATAATAATAATAATAATAATAATA
>NW_009201996.1:0-6472 GCF_000690835.1 Fulmarus glacialis | reverse complement strand
CGTGCCAAGAGAGGGTCCCGAGGGGACGTGAGGTTGCGTAAGGGCCGCTGAAACGGGTCCAGTACGCGCAGTCGTCTTCTGGTCTGAACGTTAAGTGGATTTATCTGGAAAGTTAAAATAGCTGGGTTTGAGTCTGCTGCTCAGATGCAGGGGTACTTCAACACACACCATTATTTTAAGTAGGTGTTGAAATAAATCAAGCTGGTAGTTAAAACAACTTCTGAAAACCGCTCCCTCCCCACCTCGTCTAACTGGCCATGACAAAAGCCCTCGCTGAAGTATTCCACCATCTGCGGAGTATGAGGTCAGCGCTTAATCTCCCGCTGGTTTCCACCTTTCACTGCGTAACTTTTTTAAAATACTTTTTCTGAATAACACCAGAGATCTAAAACGCTGCTGACACTTCGAAAGCCGTTTCTCCTGTGGATGGATGTGGCCACCGTTGTTCCAATTCACGATGCGCATGGGAATCGTCGTCTTGCAGGGCGCCAGCAAACTCGGTGAAGCTGTGGCCAGATGCAAAACCCAGGGCCGATGCCCTAATTAGGACTGCGCTTCTGCTGAATCGTCCTCTCTGTCTTCTTCCCTCTTTCTTTGTCTGCACTTTGCAAATCTTTCTGAAGAAGTGATTTTGCTGGGATCAGACAGGCCGTGGTATGGTTCCTGTCAGTATTGAAATGGTGAGGGTGGATGACTTCAGCCTACAGAGCTGTCAAACTACAATTTAATTCATTCCAATCCCTTTTAAAAGTCCACAGTTCTTTTAGCTACAGTTAGTTTTATTTAATGTATTAGTGGCAATAGAACTATTCCCATGGTATATTATTTTAACTCTACTGAAAGCAAAACACACAGAAAAACAGCTAGCCAAACACTTCCTTTAGAATCAAAAGCACCGAGAATGTGAAAGTGAAATGATTGCAAAAAAAAAGTGGAACCAGAGTCAGTGTCCTTGGCAGTGATGATCAGGTGAATGAAGCAGAGTGGAAGCGCTACAAATAAACTGAGTATCTATCCTTCCTTCTCTTTAAAAATAAAAGTTTTCTGCGTTTCTTGTCTTTGTTTTACAAACATGAGACCGGTTTTCTAGCTTGCTTTCTGCTGTGGTTTAAGCAGCGTAGCGGCAGCTGCATTCCGGAGTTTCCGACATGCTCAGAAACATCGGGGGGGATGAGCCGGGGGAGCCCTGCAGGCAGGGGACAGCTACTTATTTATCGACTTGGGGGCGGTGGTTCATGACAAGTGGACTTTACCCCCCTGTGAGCCTCCGCTGCCCGTCCCAGTCCCTTTTGCCAAGGTCTGAGGAAGCCTCTGGCCAGCCCTGACATAGGCGGGTTCAGAGTCTGCAGATGACTACTGTCAGCCCTGTGCCGAGCGCTGTTTAGTCAAAGCAGGGAATTGAACACAGTATTTTTACATTAATAATATCCTTCTTCTAAACACACCATATCAAAACGTTTGCATAATTAATAAGGTGCTAAGGCATAGTACCTTTAATGGAATTACATTGCTCAGTATCGTTACGTTTCTTAAGCAAGCGTTTTATATTTCGTCAAGGAACACTGCATTTAATTTTGCGTGCTCTTACTGGTGTAGAGCTCCTCCGGAGCTTGCTCTGGGCCTGCCAGTGACCTTAATGGATGCAGGGACAAACCTCTTCACAGAATACAGTTTTACAATTGCGTTAGTGTTAAAGCTTAAAAGAGGAGAGAATTTGCAGGCGAGATATGTACGCATAGTAGCATTTTACAGTGCAGGCCAAAGATCAGAAACTGCAGAGGAGGATACGCTCCTCCGTAAATCTTGGACAATCTTACTTTAAAATTGCTAAAAAGAAGTGGCTCGTGGATGAAAGAGGGCACATCTACTTTAATGAAAGCAACAGGTTCTGAACATAAACATTTCTAGAAAAATGGATAATACGAAATCTGACAGAACTGCAAACCAAAATGCTGTTGTCCTTACCTCAGTTGTCTAGGACAGAAATAACTAAGGACATTTTTTCAGAGACCTCTTGCTCTGAGAGGAAGTACATACATACAAGGGAGAATATTCTTCAAATCTTCATAGGAAAACAAGTAACCGACTATAGCCTACTCCAAAACTGACACTCTGATCAGAAATAGGTTGAAGACACACCTCTCCCTGGTCTTACAGACCCACCTTTCTGTATGACAGAAAAGAATTGCAGACAATGGATGATGTATTTAAAATATTTATTTAAAACTATAAAATGTTATCTGCCAGTGCCAGATGCAAAAGTAGGCATAAGCTTAAGTCCCAGTGTTCGAAACTGATTTTTCAAGCTATATTTTAATAGAAGATTGTCAGACGGTGCTGGAAACTTTAAAACATCGCTGAGAAGTATTGGACTGAAAGCCAGTGTGATCTGCTGAAGGCAAGAATCCGAAGTTCTTCCTGAGCAAAACCAGGTTTTTTAGTTTAGTGCATCTTGAACAAAGATTTTTAAAATATATTAGCAAGATTGTTTGATGAGGAAATAAGAAGCTACAGGATTTTTTTGCAATAAGCCTCAGCTGTGTTTTAGTTTTTGTTATCTTATATGCAATGGAAATAGCACTTCCATCTCCATCTTCAGTGCCAGGTAGTTTATTCGGTGCTCTGATTTTCTAGGTAAGGTTTCATAAAGACACAACAGTACCAATGCTGGTGGGAATTCGCTGGAGAATTGTTCTTGTAGAGCACAAATAAAAAAATTTTTATGTTGTGTCAGCATCATATGTCAATAATCTGGGGTTTGTTTGTGAAATTTACTGTTCTAACTCCTGCCAGCTGCAAAACTGTGTTAATGGGAACATGATCCAGCCTGTTTTTATCAAGGTGCAAAAAATGAACTTCGTTGCCTGGAATGGAATGAGAATAACATGTAAATAGTTGAATAAAATACTTATTTATTCCAAGACATAAGTGAATTGAAGCAGCATTCTGATTTCCTACTAGTTCTTGTACAAATGTGTACTAGCTCTAGAGATTGCACTGTATTTTAAACAAAGACAAAGATTTCTTCTTTAATTAAGTTATAGAAGCAAGGAAGATTGAGGCATCTAACCGAATTAAATCTGCTGTAGCATGATGTTTCCTAATGATTTGATGAGATGACTTTGTCATGTTGCAGCCCCCCCTTCATGCATTATTGGTCTACTAAAACCGCATTAAATGCCTAGAATCAAATCTGAAAGCAGAATGTCAGTGAACACCACGATGTCAAAAAAAAATCCTCCAAGCTTTGGGGCAGTTGTTCCATCAGCACTCCTATCAATTTCTGCAGGACTGTGATCAGCTTCGTGGCACCTCTGTGGGAGGTGGGACTGCACAATGACACTTCCACAGGTTCCTTCAGCCAGCAAAATCACACAGTTCAACGCAAGATCGTCTCCTTGGGATCCACAGGGACAGCAGCCTGATGGTGGTGTTAAAGCAAACAGCTGAAGGAGAAGACTGTAACTTTCACACAAAACAAAGAAGCTCACCTGGGCCTAAAATCAAAGCTCCTCCCTGCTGAGCAGGGTCTCCTTGAAAATCAAAAGCCGGGCCAGTCATTGCTCTCCACATACTCCTAATGCTTCCCAGGAACGTGTTTGATTTCACATGAGGGCTCCGCACTAAACAAAATGCCAAAATACTTGTTATCTAGAAATACAAAAGCATGTAAGGAGAGCAACAAAATCGGACAGCTGGTATGAATAGTTTAGTTTCCTGATTACCAGTGTTTTGACAAAATATAGCCTACAAGAGACGGTCTGATAGGCAACTCCCTTCCTATTTACATTGTGATCATACTATTTTACCAGAGCATTCTTGTTTTGTTCTGTGTAAGTCCAAACAAGGTGAGAAAATGATTCTTACCTGATACATTATTACCTTCACCTCTTTTCATGCCAAGCGTTTTATAAATTTCCCTTTGTGGATCTACATACATTTCGTGTGCATACCCAGTTAAACTGCAAAAGGGCTGCAAAATACATGCATACAAAAAAAGTAGTATTTTTAAGGTTAAGAGAGTAATTAGTTAGGATCTACTGTCAGTGGAAAAAATGCTGACACCCCGCCACCCCATCCCACTCCCCCACCCCCGATTTGGAAACCTGTGGATCTGCCATGTTAAATTAAAGGCCAAAAATTTTTAGCCCCGAAGCTTTTACTAAAACAAAGCTTCCAGTGGAATCAAGAAAAGATGTTTCCGTAGCAAACCCCAGTGGTTTTTAAACTGAAAGTTTTAGCTATTTGTTTTATTCGTGTACTACTATTAGAATTGCTTCCTGAAAAAGAATACTGTCCTCTTTTCCTGTGATTGCAAATGACCACCTTTTCACTCAGAGCGAAATCCCTCAATGCAGACCATTAAGACACAATAGAGGATACAATGTATGTAATGACTACTTTATTTACCTTGATGTGATGATAAGATGACTGTCCAATAACTATTAGCCTCACATTTGCTTCCTAGAACAGAACACAGGTATTGAAACTGTAAAGAGGAACTCGGTGTTTCTGCATGGCTGCAAAGCATTAGCAGAATCTGCTGTCCTAAGTTAACGATCACAGGGCACTGAATTAAAATTATTTTAAATTAACATAACTTAACTGTTTGGAGCCTGCACCTTTGTCTACCACCCACAGTTACAGCAGCTAAGGGAAGAATTATTTTTAAAGATAACATTTAAGTTACAGGTGTGTAAATTTTAAGCTTTCCACAGCGCTTGTATCGTCATCTTTTCAATTGATTGCTACCTGCTATGATTTTGGAAATACAAAATTTCCACTCAGTTGCACCTGCATCTAAAGAAGCAGCATGCAAATATTGGTGCATACGCAAGTATGTCTGTGATTTACATACATGGATGCTCATCAGTAGATACAACTTGCATGCGCATGTACTGCTGTCTTTTGCAGGTGCAACGTTAGGCCTGAGTCTAAAATAGAGGCCAAAACTCAAGTTCATTTAGATGCCACGAAAACAGCTAATAAAATATGAGGTTGTTTTAATACTAGGGTGTAATACTTGCCTTTCCCATATAGAATCATTCTGCTTGTTATGAAAAGAAGCCCTCCTAAAAACAGAATACTCACACTAAGAAAAGCATGGACGGTTTTGATTCTCTGTATACATTTATTTGAGCAGCCAAATTAAGGAAATGTTATTCTGAGTAACACTGATCAAGCAGTTTAGAAAAATCTGTCCTGAGAAGGGGAACTGCCAAAGAAATTGCCCCTTTTCATCCTCAAGTTCCTAGTCCATCTAAGGCTTGCTGTCAGCAAGGAGCTGAGTCTCTGTCATCGGCTACGCTGCTCTTGGGAATAAAATATGACAGAATTTCAATCAGCAGTCTAAAAGAGACAGGTTGACCTTCCACATTTAGCAGGGGATCATTGTCTTTCCTGGTATCTCCTACCAGCCAACAAATTCCTGTCTATAGCAAATCCTGCCCACTCCATTTCTCCTTTCTGTCACTATGTCACTCCTGTTTGTGCAGCTGCCTGGAGAACAGGTCACACAACTGATGCAGCTTACAAATAACCATAGGAAAAGAGACTATTTTTAATCCAGATCAATTTTCTGATCTTGTTCCATGCACAACCGTCAGTCAGCCATAGCGGCATACACGAAAGGGGAGCAGCTAGTTAGTGGTCAGCAGAAGACAGCTGCCCGGGCCACTACTAATACCAAAAGAAATGCCTGACAGATGTTCCCTAACTGTTCAGAACACAGCAGAAAAAACAGCACCAAGCTAACAGGGCAGGGAGAAATAATGCCGCTGCAGCAGAGCATGTAGCGCAATAAATCCTTTCCTGTGTCTCCTAGGCAGATACATTGTGGCTATTGTGGCAAACAATGAAAGCGCTAACTTTCTTCTGAGCCTTTTTTGGATTCCTAGAAGGTTTCAGCCTCACGCAAGCCTGCAGCGGGACATAACAAATCTGCTCGACTGCAGCAACCCCATGCACATATTAAGGGCAGAGTACGTACTTGTAAAAACGCCTTGGGGACTTTTGCCAGGTCTTCTACGTACTCCTTACAGGTGTAACATAAAAAATGCTGCAACACAGCCAGTTGGATGGGTCAGAAACAGACATAATTGCACAGCAGTGAAGCATCAGGTTCTGACTTCGGGCGCAAACCATTTTGGAGGGGATGGGGAAGGGGGAACAGGAAAGGTTAAAGTTCTCTGCAGTCACCGAATTTGGAGTAGGATCCTGGTTTAATCCAAGCCTGAACAAGGACACCGGGCTTGGGGCCTTACTAATATTTTTATCTCTGGGTATTTTAGGAATGTGAGAGCTGGCTTGCCAGCTGGGAGGTCAGGGAACACAAGACTTGTTTCCCTAAAGACAGGGGTGAAGAGTTATTTCCTTTCAGGTAAATACTCTATCGTTTTCCCACAGAACGGGGGTTCCCAGAAGCAGAACTGATCTCCTCTGTATTTTCTTTCCCCTCCGCTCCAGCCCAGCC
>NW_009201995.1:0-10315 GCF_000690835.1 Fulmarus glacialis | reverse complement strand
TAATGATTCTATGATTCTATGATCCTATATCTGTAATCCTGTGATTGCCAGGACAAGGCGAAGCAGCTGGAGCTAGTAATAAGAATCTGGCTGGTATGTAAATAAATGTTTGAAGATCTAGTCAATGGTGCTGCTTTAAATGTGATTCACTGTTTTAGCTTGCCTTTATTTCCCGTTTTCTGCTGAAATGGTTCAAATATATCGAAATTAATAGAATTTGGTTCACTTTTAACACTAGTGAATTGGGGTCTGCAGCTTGGGGGCAGAAGCATAACATAGATGGTCCTGAAGGCCAGTCTGAGCTGTAGTACTCCCTTTAGGTTAACCTGGTGAATTGACACAACCTAGTACCTTTTTAGTGTTATGTGACAGACATGGCACCATCCATGGTACATATGCTGCACAAGGATTTCCAGAGGAGCCCTTCCAGCTGCGTACACAATTGCTTTATTGGGGAATCTTCCTTAACTTAGAGCAGAAAAGTAATGCTTTCTGCACTTTGCTCCGTGTTAGCTGTCCAGGACTTCAGGCCTCATCCCACAGGTTGAACATGTATTTATAAATGTGTTACTGAAGAGATATTATTTCAATTGTATTTTAGCCTCTATGTAATGACACAGATATTAATTGGGTTTTTTTCACAGCACATAATGTTAAACAAATGTATAAGCATTTAAAGATTCAGTGCTGTAAATAATACAAAAAATAATAATAATGCACTTTCTATATAAAATACTGCAGAAGTCGGTAAACAAAGTGTGGGATAGGAGAGAGGAAGGGAGTTATATGAATCCATTATTCCTCTCTTCAAGCACCTGATGTCACACTTCCTAGGCCCATAAAGTGGGTGGATGTTTCCCCTAGTATATCTGATTAAGTGTTACATGACTACAAGCATATATTCCCAAAATATAGTTATGCATTATATTTTCTTTGGTGATAAACCCGGGTTAAAAAAAAGTTGTTTAAAAAAAAAGAGTTCCTACCCCGACTCTGACTCAGGACTGTTCTTTTCTGCTGCATTTACAGTTCACTGTCCCTCTGTTTTTTCTCCATGTAGCTGTTTGTGGGACTGTGCTGCAAACCAGATCACTGAAATAAACCAAGTTAAAAGTAAATCTACAAAATGTTTTTGGCAGTATGTTTGTGTGTGTGTGTGTGTGTGTAAGTTCAACAAAATTATTTTAGTGACTGTGTGAAGAGTGTCCTACAAGTTGTTGTGCTGGGAAAACTGTGTGGGTGGCACTCTGAAGCACAGACAGAAGTGGGAGTGAAGGAGTGCTGGCAAAGACACCTTCATGCAATTCCATTGAAGAAAACATATACCCATTCCAGTGGTTATGGGCATGGAATAAGGACTTGCTGGTGGCTCTTTTATTTGCAATTCTCCTCATGACAGAAATGTTTTTGAAATATATCTCTTGGAATTTACCCTTAGTGTCCAGCCACGTTAACTGTATGTTTACGCATTCGACTGTCCAGCATTTTCGGTTTTCTGATGCTCAGTTTGACAAAATGTTTTGCTAGGCTTTGTCTAATTTGGACATATCGTCAAAAGAATAGCTATGGTCTTATAAATCC
Organism: Fulmarus glacialis; assembly: GCF_000690835.1. Lineage (NCBI taxonomy): Eukaryota > Metazoa > Chordata > Aves > Procellariiformes > Procellariidae > Fulmarus > Fulmarus glacialis. The sequence goes on along the minus strand of NW_009201995.1, from coordinate 8,734 downwards.
CCATATAAATGTGAATTACGTGGGGGAAAATTATTTACATTTTGCATCAGCTTGAAAACTGCTTTGATTTCTCTGCAGAATGTCATTGGTTAAGATATTGAATTCAGGTGGGTGCTCATTTTTGTTGTTGTTGTTGTTTTGCTTTTCCAATCTTAAGCATCACCAGGAGGATTTAATGGATAGTGATTCATTCCTTACTCATTTTAATTAGCACATGGTTCCTGAACTTAGCAAGTGTTGACAGCTAGTTCTTCCTGTCGTGTACTGTGTGGGACCTTGCTATGGTGATGTTCCATCCTCTCTGATGCTGACTGATGGGCTGTTGCATCTGACTGCTACTGTTCTGGTACTGTACGACACTGTCCTTTTGATCCATGCTGCAGGCCGCGGTTCTGCCATCCTGACCCTCCTCAGCTCCTGCACTTCTTGCCATCCCACATACAGGAGAGATGAAGTGTGATACAGCTCCAGCATACCGAGTCAACGCAATAGCACGTGTAACGTACACCCGCAGTATTACTGCTGTGTTCTGATCTGGTCTCAATCATTAGAAGTCAGTGCCTAATATTATTAGATAATATTTACTCTCTGTTTAAATTTGGATGGTAGGGATATGCGTATTAATGTACATATCAATAGCATGTATATGCACATTAATTTTAATATTAGGAAAAGATATAGCAGGGAGGTATGGGGAACAGTATAGAAGGTCTAGAGACAAGAGGGTTGTTAGGAGTATCTGAATAGGGTTTTCACTGTTAATACTCTAAAACTTCAGAACTGCAGTTTTGTAGTTGTATTGTAGATTTACTTAATTTCAGAAAACAATATAACATTATAGGAAGAATCTGACTCCTTGACCTTTAAAAGTCTTTGGAACTTTCAACCTTTAGTAATCCTAAGGACTTACAAATTTTATGTTGCTGTTACTGGTGATTTATCAGTTCTTTACATTCACCACCTTGTATGACATCTCTTTTGGGGAGGATGGTGGGGGTTTTGTTTTTAAAACAATGTACAGATTGTTCCAAGTTTTCCATAATTTGCCATACATGCAAAAAAGTGACCATATGTTAAACTTACCTAATCTTTGTTAAAGTAGAGCCCTAATTGTAGTGGCATGACCCTTTCAGTCTATTGCTCTTTAAGCTGAGAGTTGATTTATTCCTAGATTCAACCACTTTTTATATCTGATGTAACTAATACACTTTCTCTAAAGATTTTCTGTCTTTGTTATGTGCAGCGTATTTCACCAACAGCTATAATACCATGCTATGCAAACAAGATAATCTAGTTTTGTTGAAAAAAACAGTTTTATAATTGTTTTAAAACCTGGCAAGACCCACAAAGATATAAAATTATTTCAAACTTTGCAATAATCCATTGCCATAGTATAAATTTGGGTATAGCAAAATGTTTAATGTGCACAACACAAAAATGAGAGCCTATATTGACTTTTTATATGTTACAAACAATCAGGGTTTTCCCCTCCCAAAATCTACACAGAAGCAAACTATCCTTTTTTTTTTCCCGCTCAATTTGTACCTTCATCACAAAATATCAGCTTTAGCCTGCCACACAGTCATTTCTCTGCTGTGACAGCATGGAGGAAAGAGCAAAGGGGTAGCCAGCTAGGGAAATCCCTGACACCAGTCAACTGGCTCAATAGAGCTCTGCTTGCAGACTGCACCGAAGAAGATGAATTGTTTGCACAGAAGGAATGGACAGAGAAGGTCAGAGAAGCTGCAGAAAACTTACTAGACTTTGTCCTCTCGACGCAGGATAGGAGGCTGCTACGCAGATCTTTCAGGGCATAAATCTGTAAGGTACCACTGCAACAGCTTTCAGAGGTAGACTAAGCCATAAATTTTGCAGGACCCCTTATCTATCAAACACTGGGGAAGAAAAAAAGGCACAGAAAGAGAATGTGTGTGCTATAGAAGCAGCGTGTAAGGACTGGTGTGTACTCTCAGAATGCTGATTTTTCAGCTGTGTGAGAGAATGCAGTACCTTTGGATATTTCTCTTTGCAAAGCAAAGCTCTACTCTATAGGACTGATAATAATGTGCAATGTGGGTAAAATAATTTCACAGGATGAAAAGTTCTAAGAGCCAAGGGGGCGGTAGTATTATCATTTCACAGGCAGCAGTCCAGACATTTTTGTAACTTCTTTTGTTAAAAATGTTTTATCCAGAAAATGCTGCATCAAGTAAAAACTGGGCAACATAACAGAAGTTTTGGCTTGGTTTTTTTTTTTAATTCCATCTAAGGGAAATGAGATAAAAAAATAATTAAGTGGGTTTCTGTTCAACAGAACAGATGTGATTGTTAACTATCTGGGGAAAAAAAAAAGAATTCAAGAAGCCAAATGAAATTTTTTTGTTGTTGCAATTAATATTGGATAAATGCTGGTTTGCACATCAATCAAAACTCTTTGAGATTTTATTTTTTCCTTGTCCTCCTCACTTGGAGAAATCCTTAGAAATATTTTATCAGAAAAAGAGCTCTACCCAAAATAACTATTCTAGTTTCAAAACATTTACCTGTGAGTGGTAGGGGGAGCTGCAATTACTTCTTAGGTTCCATGCACACTAGGTCCCAGATATTCCAGATGAAGAGCTTGACAGTCAATTCAAGGTTTTTAATTGCTGAACTTTTTGTGGAAAAAACTCATCTGAGAACTTGCAAATTTTTTCTTGATAAGTGTTTTGTTAAAAACTAAATATCCTTGAAAAAGTTTTTGTGAAGAATGATTAGTAATTCACAAAAGAGAGTTTTGATGATAATATCTTAGCCAGCTTTCACTGCAACATATTAACTATTTTTTGGGTTTCTTGCTGGAAACTAAATACTTTTGTTTAATGTCTAGTCTTATTTTTTTTCAAGGATTATGCACTTTTTAATTTTTAATTTTTTTTATAAACTCTCACTTTTTTGATGGTAGTTACTTGATTAGATTTTTGTCTCCATACTGCACAGTAATATATAACATTTTGAAACAGTTTCTTAAGGTGTATTTATTATCGTGATCTTAGAAGCTTCATCAGTAACACTAGCATTTACAACAAATGATGACTTTAAACTTGCAGATTCAGTGTCTGATTTGCTGCTTTATTTTGATCTTTTAGTAGACCCATCTATTATTTGTTCTTCAGCAATGGTATTTCATAATAAGATCTAAAAAGGGCAAAACAATTATTTTCTTATCTAAATATTTCACAGAAATTACGTTAATTGTAAATGAAATTAAATTGGTGAAGATGAGGAAAAACTTCAAAATGCCCTGAAACTGAATAGCATCCATATTCCAAGTATTATAGCATTAACATCTCTGCCAGAAGCTTATAAATATACATATCCAAAGATAAGATCTTTATTCTAGTTTAATGATTTCTTATTTATTGATATTATTAAATACATTTAAAGCATGTAAAGTAAGTGAGGACGGAAACAATGGGATAAAGGTCTAGAGAGATCTGCCTGGTTTCAATGAACATTCATATTTAATGAGTAGTTTCTTGTAGTTTCTTGCTGTAAACAACACCGTATAACGTTTGGGTTACTGATTCTTTATTTCTAAGCAAACCAGAAAATAACCTTTTGTTTCAGGTCAGGTGAGAAAGGCTCTCGGTGTCCCCAGGGTTATACCTGTTCTGCTAGAAGCAAAGAGGGCTGTAGTCCACATTGAAGCAACATTTCAAACAGCCAGGACACAAACTGGCAGGGTACCTAAAACTGCTTGGCGCAGTCTCGCGTCCACCATGCTGAGAGTGGAAATGGAGCTAGCTTATACTTTCCTATGTTTGTATGGGCAAATACACTCATGCGGGTCTTGTGCACCTACTTTCTTCTCTGGTAGAAGTATCAGCTGCCACCTCTAAGCTTCCTTAAGGTTAAAAATGTCAAACTAAACATACTAAATAACTGAGATACCCACAGTCGATAATAAGAGAGAGATTTACTCATATATTAAACTAAGTACAGTATTTAACAATATGAACTACCTTCATGTACTTTTAGAGTGAAGTAAAACCTTTGCTTACATTTAACTATATTATTCATTCCATTCTTCATTGCTTTTGAAACATTATTTTTTATTTCTTCTCTGTGGTTTCAGTAACTGTAATAGTACTGACCTTGAATTGTGTCTTCCTGGTTATTATAGAAAACTGCACATGCAAGCTAGTTAATCGGTATTGGTGCAGCCGTTGTCAGGGCGTTTCAGATGTCAGGTTACTGTGATATGGATTAACTCAGTAATCAGCATTCAACGATGTACAATAAGTGCTGTAACAATGCTGGCAAATTAGCTTTGAAAACAAAATGTAACACACTAATGTGATTATTAATCAGAAATTTCTAGGCACACTTCGCGTATTGTAATTACTGAAGGTCTTGTATATGTGGCTGTTTCCATAAGGCAGTTTGTCATATTTCAACACATTCGAAGCAAATGCCAGATCCGGCACCAAATACTAGGAGAGTAGAAAACGATGTTTCTCTCTTGCTAAAAAATGTATTTCGTGACTCTCAGAGAACATATTCCCATTGAACTTTCCTTTGCTTTATGTGCAGCATCTTATCGCTCAATGACTGGCAGGTGCTATTTACAGTCCCTGCTAGTTTTGTATTTAAGAACCTAGTCATTAAAGAGACATGTACTGGTAAGCTGGCTTTCTAAGGAAGAAGGTTGCTTTCCAAGGAATGTAAGAAAATTTCAGAGGCAAGAACAGAATAGACCTGGGGCTGACATACAGCAGAAAATAGGATAAAAGGCATATAAAAGTAAGGAAAAGTCCAGTGAATTTCTGTAGTTCATAGTCTAAACTTAGTGACTGCTACATAAGTAGCAACACTACTTATATCTAAGCAATGCTGTGGCATTTCACATTTCATTGTCTTGCAGCAAATTCTGTTTCAGTTATTGGGTTCCGGGTTTAGCACATAAACACTCCACGCTTGGGAAACAAAACTGGCACTTACTGCAATCTCTTACAGATGTGCAACTATCATTCTGGGCGAATGCACAGAGACTGAGCGCCTTCCTCAGGCTCCAGTCCTCATCTTTTCCCTCAAGCTGCTGCAAATCATCTGCTCTAAGTTTCAGTCAGGCTGAAACATTTCATTTTTCATGTATTTGTTTTGGGTGTAAGTGGGTTAGCATTTGCCTGCTTTTTGGGACCAGCAATTATTAATGCATAACTAATGATACTTGTAGGAGTATGACATTTACCATCAACCCACAGAGGCCTGTTAGTTATCATCATGCTTAACTTTTAAGGTTCTTCTTTCCAAATATTTTTTTTTCCATATTCTGTACTGCTCTCATACCTTGCTTTATTGTATTTCTCTCCTAGCTTTTGGTACTTTCCACGTCCTCATGGTCCCCCTCTCAGCTTCATATTTCTTTGTATGCCCGGCATCTTGGAACATCTGTTCTTGTTTTGCTTTGTTTAACTTCAGCATGTGTATTTCTTCTCTCTCTCTGCTACTCTAGAAATTAATGTTTTGATCACAACCCTACATTGGGCAATTGTAACAGAAGCGTTTCTTTAAAAGTAGACCTGTTCATTTCAATTATTTTTAAAACTGGTTTTCCATATTAAATATGCAATTTAGTTTTTGATAAGGGAATATTTAATATGTCTACAGTAGAATGTAAGGTTTTTCAGCTTTACTCCAGCTTCAGTTTCTCAGTTATTAATTTAACAGTAAATAACTCTATCAGCATATATTCTTATTCTAAAAGAAGGTCACAAATATCTGTTTTCCCAGTGCTTTGAGCACTTTTGTTTCTGGCAAAAATGTCCTATTCTTATTTGTCGTGGTTGTTTGGTTTTTTTTTTTTTTTCTCCAGGTTGTTTTTGTTTTTGTTTTTCATTTTTAATCTGCATGATCTTCTAAGAATAACATTTCAGTTACAGCTCCCATGCTACTGAAGTGATTTTATTGGGGGTGTGCAGCATTCCAATTTTTTTCCCCACTGTTTGATCTCTTTCTGTGTGTCGTTAGCCTTTCCTTAATCTTTGCTTTTATTTGAAATTTGAGTGTTACAACAGTAGCAGATATAGCTTTTTCTCAAATGATTACCTCAAAATGATAGGATTATAGCCTCAAAGGATTTTATAATGGGATTAGAGGGTATGTACCTGGACGGTTACCATACTGCATCTGCTTTGTACTTGCTATATTTGATGTGTGTCTTAGCCCTAGCCCTAGCCCTAGCCCTAGGTGAGTAGTGGAAGGGGCACTCCTGTGGGAGGTGAGAGGTATGAATTTCAGCTCATTTTGCAAGAGGAGGGCATTGACTTTGGTTTCCTTAGAAACTGCTGTAATCTCTAGTCTATTTTAACATTCCTTCCTCCTCCTGTTCCTTTGACAGACAAGTTTTAAGTGAAAAGAGTGAACAAATTTTCCATAATCAAAGGAGTTTTAAATGCAGATGGGATTCCAGGCTGTGAATCCCACTTTCACATAAGCACATAATTTGGGCTGCACTTAGGCACTTAAAAGAGGGAGGCAACATTGCGGATCATCTCTATCTATGAAATCTTTTGATGGCTGGCCTATGCATTTCCCTGTTTAGGACGCTGATTACTGTGAATCCTACCCCTGGGCACCCATATTTCTGTTCATTTTACATTGTACTGAGGCATCCAGCTCTGGTTCATGAACTCCCTTCACAGGTCTGGAAGCAAAAAAAAATGTTTGGCCCATCCTCACTACACATAGTTCCTTTTGAGGATCTGAGATTTTTGACTTGGCTTGTTAGAAGCGCAGACAGGACTTAATATATATACATTTAGGATCTAACTGTCCCTGATCAAATTGGGAGGTATAGTACATTGAAAATCTCAGTTAGTGCCCAATCACCTCTAGCAGTCCACATGTTTAGGAGCTCTGTCCTCATTTAAAAGATATTTTAGGTTTCGAGTTACCAATGCTTAACGAAGAGCACAGGTATTTTAAAAACACTTAGACAATTCCAAAACAAAATCAGTTGCTTTAGAAAACATACATTTTCTTTTTCTCCTAAATTAATCTTTCTCATTTCTAAAGAAATCTCCCTTTTTAGGAACTGATGGGATACTTCCTCAAAAATATGTGTTTCGACAACTGCCTCCAAGTAATAGCAGTATTTGTGGATAATTTCTAAATAATTTCTATTTGCTGTCTGGCTTGGTGGAGCTCTTCTACATTACCTGTTATACTCCATACTGATCTGTTTTGATAGGGGGTAAGTGAAGACTAGTTTCATTCGCTTGACTTCTGGAATTTATCGAAGTTGGCTTTCATAAAGGCTTCTTTGTATAAATATACTTATTTGGTTATTAAATGACACTTTTCCTCAAATTTTGGAGGCTCCCTGAAAGTCATGTTGCAAATTTGCCTCTTGTGCACCAAGAATGCTTGTCAAACACAAGGGTAGTATCCTGATTTTAATCCCCCATACACAGGGGTATTTTAAACCTGACCCCTTCTTCCTCATGTGACCCCGTTCACGATCAGCAGGGAAATACTTATTAGTCTTGCTTTCAGAAAGGAAAGAGAAAAATACAGCCACTGTATTTATGCAATCTCAACAGCTGGGAAATAAATCACAGTGAATCATTTTACCCCTGTATTGTGTTGTTTCCTCATTTGCAATCTTAAGCACCTCAGTAATTTAGGCATCTAAATCCCACTTTTCAACATGGAGTAAGCAGTTAACCTCTGTCTCTTCATTCCCTAAGCATATAAGAGAGATCACAATTCTTCCCCTGTTTATCTTCCTTTGGTAGTCTTTGGATTGTGATTTTTATCATGTATTTATAAGTTTTTGGCATAATGGGGGACAAACTTTAATTGGGGCTTTAGGCACTATTGTAATACAGGTAATAAGCAATAATTATAGTAACAGATGTTGCCAGCTTTTAATTCCATTCTCAAGGAAATTCAAACTCCTTTATTTGAGAATGCAACTCTTCAGCAGTTTTTATTTATTTGTCTCTAATAAGCATTTCACTTGTTTTTGAAAGCAGATATTAGCCCACACAATTTTTATTCTCTTAATGTTCCAATCTGATTACATTGTCTTTAAGTCACTTCTTTATATTTTTCACAGGTTTCTAAATATTAGTTTCCTTTCAAGCCATACCATCCTGGTTGCCTTCATCCTAGCATGTTCTCAGAACTTTATTTTCTCCCTCTTGTGACCCCTCTACATTTGAAAGATGCAGCAATAGCAAATCCTTTGAAAACATCCACCAATTAACTGTACTTATCTATAAAATAGATTCAGTCATTTCATCTACTTCCTAAGACTTATTTTTCAAAACCTATTGAAATCACCTAGCTTTCTCTTTGAACTCTGCTAAACCAGTTCTTTAATGTCACACCTATTAATTTAATTTCTCATAATGCCCCACCCTCTTTGGATACATACTCCATGCTGGTATTAAAGCTTCGGCATTCTGGGCTGCCTCATGAATGTGTTTCTCAGTTTAAATTGAACTTCTCATCAGATGTCTGCTTCTGCTTTTTCTTACATTTCTCTGGCCCTTGATTTCACATCTAAATGTTATGAATTTTACATTGTCTCTTGACCCTCAGTGGCTACTTACAGCAGATCAATAGGAGAGCAAATAAAAATCAAAATCATTTACTATAGATTGGACCTTTGTTTTGCCCCAAGTTTTCCCCCAGATACACAAGTATCTCAAGTATCTCACAGTTTAGACAGGTACACTCTTTG
>NW_009201994.1:15085-28136 GCF_000690835.1 Fulmarus glacialis | reverse complement strand
TCCAGCAGATGTCTGGAAAGTTGAAGTCCTCGCCGAGGACAAGGGCTAGCGATTGTGAGACTTCTGCCAGCCTCTTGTAGAATGCTTCATCTGCCCATTCATCCTGGTTAGGTGGTCTATAACAGACTCCCAGCAGGATATCTGCCTTGTTGGCCTTCCCCCTCATTCTTACCCGCAAGCACTCGACATAATTTAATGCCTAACCAATCATCTGTCTAAAGTTTACTAGAAGATTTCTCAGCACGTGAAGAATCTTTTTAGACAGGATATTTGGACAGCACTGTATTGAGTGATTAACATCTTTTATATTTTGAAGAAAGCATACACAGTTTGAATTGGATGAGCAGGATAACAGCTATGTCAACAACTTGTCTTGCCAGAAAAATTGTTAAAATTTTTCTCCACTCTCTTTTGACCAAAATTTTTTGCAACAAGGCTAAGCCTTTGCTGCAACAGCATTGCTGTTTTCTTTCTGACACTCATTCAAAATTTTATTGTTGGTACCAACTGGCTGTCTTGTTGGTAGTTTACCAGGGAATTCAAGAGATAAATCAGCAGGAGACTGAAGCATCTCCTGCTCCAAGTTCACCATTGGAGTTGAAGATATGAAATGTTTTAGTGAAGGAACTTCCTTGTTATAAGGAAAAAAAGTTACCGATAGTGTACAAGTCCAAATCCTTTTCCAATATCCTAATTTATTAGCAATGGAGTGTGTCTACAGCTCTAAAATACATAGCACGGTCGCTTGCCCAAGATGTGATGAAGTTTATACTCACTTTGCCCTTCTATTATTTCTTTTCCATCTGCTCCTTCCCAAACCAGTTTGGTCCAGTGTTTTGGACTGAAGCACAAAGGCATTTTTTGTTAAAAAAAAACAAAAACAAAAAACCACAAAAAAACTTTTGAAATTGTGTTTAACTGAGGGAGGAGAAATCTCTTAATGTAACAGGATCATAGTTAAAATTAGGTGTTAGTTGTTAGATGTGATACCATCAATGTTCATCCTTTAAGTCAAAACCTGTATTTCTGCAGTGCAAGGCATCTTTCATGACGCTGTAGCTCGCTCTGCATTACTACTGGATCCTCCATGGTTAGAGGTAACTTTCTGATTCCTGCAACGAGATACATAAAGCTGTCACTGAAGCCAGTGCAGGCCTTCACAAAGGTTAAGTGTCACATACCTGAGTTAATTGACTTTAAACAGTCTATAGAAAAGTTCCTGGCTTGTCCATTTCAGACTGGGAGCCTAATTTGATGGCTTTCATGGAAGAGTCCATCTCCTATTTACTCTAGAGGGAGCAACAGGAAGATTAGCTTCACTTAAAGTTGGCTTTTCTGAATATCTCGAACAGTTTTGCCAGTTCTTGTGATCCTTGCAGGCATCTTGCAATGTTTGACTCTACCTCAGTCTTACTGCTTGGAATAATGTAATTCCCTGAAAGTCGCAGCTTTCATTTTAAAAAGTAAGTCACTAGAATTGTCTATATTCTGTCCTCTAACAATGAACAAACTTGCAAGTTCATTTTTTCTTTGAAAGTAGTTAATGAAATCCAAAAGCTTGGAAGAAGCAATTATATTACAACATAGGTAATTAGATATCGATTGGGAAAGAGGGACAAGGAAACTAATACTGATATGAAGGTGTTTGCTTGGGGGCATATATATGCGTAAGTAATGTGAGTAGATAGTGGCACGCTATTCCATCCATTCTGCAGGCATGGACTGAGTGTTTTTCTATATTTTAACAGCAGTTAGACCCAGCAGTGTCTCCTGTGTATGAATAAGTACAAGAATAGATTTGAATTTTAAAAGTTGATATCTTATATTTCCTTCAAGAACATGGCATGAAATTTCTGTTTTTGTAAAATACAAAAAAAAGAACAAAACCCAGTTTGCTTAAAACAAACCCTCAATCTCTGAGACTTCATAATTGACACAAGTTATGATCACATCACAAGCTGACTCAAGTAAGACCAGAGCTTTTTAATTTCTAAGAAAGCTCTTCAAAAATATTTATGCATTTTCAATGCTCCATGCATAAAGGATTTGCAGTTTTTCAGCATAAATGAAGGGATTGAAAGACCAAAAGCAATGACAATACGTAGAGTTCAGCACTTCATGTGTGTGGTTCTACTATAATAGGAAATATTCAGTGCCTCAAAATTATGTATCATTTACATTCGAAATGTGAAGGATTTTCTCTTTTTCTAGTGTAAATCTTTATCTGCGTGCTGTATTAGAGCGCTGTTGCTTGCATAGCTGTAGTTAAGGATGTATAAACATTTCTGTTACAGACATGATATTCCCAAGGGTTTATAATTCAGCTATAAAACTTAACACATGGACAGATTGATGCGTTCTAGAAATTTTCTTTCTTTATTAGCATGTTTCAAAAAGCAGCAATCTCTAATCTTAAAAAAAAAAAAATCCTTTTTAACTACCTGATTTAATTTGTTGAAGATTGTTGATGACACAAAAAAGTCCCATTTGAAATAGAATTGTTTTAAGGGTAGTTAGGATAAATGTGAGACCTAAGATACAGAGAAAAACATACAGCTTTTTTTTTAAATGTGCATTGGTTTTGTTACAGAGTTACTTCCTCTTGACATTTTTTAGTACCTTTGAAAGGTACACCTTAAAGAACAATGTTTATGGTCTTGGAAGGATTTATGTGTGTGCTTAAACTTCTCTGAGGTGAAGTCCTATTACTGCATTTTACAGAGGGGGGATTGAGCTACAAAGAAATTAAGGAATTTGTCACACAGAAACTGCCATAGAAACTGTAAAACAGAGCACGACATTGGACTTCGTGCTTCCGAATTGGAAGAGAACACCTTTAATTTTCTAAACACAATGAAGCTTTCACCATCTACTGTCTTTCAGGCACAGTCTGGCCCTTCATCTTGTTTGTATATATGTTTTGAGGTCCTGGTATTGAAGAGTGAGGATATGGTTTTAGAAGTCTTCAAAGAGTCTTACCTCAGAACGTACATTATCATTCAATTTATGTAAGGAGAGGTTACTAGAAGGAAGAATAACACTCTTCCAACATCTACAGAACCAGCTTCATGTCTATAAGGCAGAAGGAACAGAAGCAAAAAAACTCCAACCCCAAACCCTGCAAAAAGCCACAGATGGTGGCACAGGTTGGGGGCAAAATAATTGCACCTGACTGACTACACCAGCTTCCACGAGATGTGAATTTTAAAGGCAGAGCCAGACAATGGAATGATGATGGACATAAGCCAGTGGCTCTTTAATTCCCAGTCTAACTGGAAATTAGCTAAAAGCATGGAATGTAACAGCAATGACAAAGTGAAACCCAGCACGCTCATCATACAAGAAGTCAGATCCCTAAAATTCTTAGAATTGGTCAGTATTAGAGGCTACTTTTGGGAAGTGTTTGAGGGAAATAATGTAACTATCACTTATAGTGAATTAAGTTCTTTGGAGACTTTAACACTGAATTTCTTCAGTGGTTATCAAACTACCTAAAGATTACAAAGAGAATATTTACTGGATAAGATGTGATTTATAAATTTTGTAGAAATGCTTATAATTTTAGGAAACAAAACTTGCGTTGACAGTTGCTTCTATCTAGTATGAAGCTTCACCTACATTGCATGACCTAACATATTGTGGAACGTGATTATAAAATACTGGTCTAAAAAGAATTAAGATGTGGTAATCTGATCTTCCTATAGAGTTCATAATGAATTATATTTTCACCTTTTTTCCTGAACTTTTCTGTTCAATTATCAATTAATCTCTAGACAATAAAAACCAAGAACGGCTCTGCCTTCAGAATGCAATGCAACCTCTTTTCATTTGCAAAAGCTTCTCCACAATAATAAACCGTTACAGAAGAATAGCAAAAGGAAACTAATTATCCTTGTGTATACTTGATAGGATATAAAAAGCTTTTTCAGATACTTCTGTCATAATGGGTTGCATTGTGAGAAATTAAGTTGGAAAGAAAAGGTGCAGTTGAAAACAAATCCTGCTCTGCATAAATAGGGCTACTACTTCGTAATTCCCCAACATGGCAGTATTTATTATATAAATAACACTTTATTCTCACAGCTAGTCCCACTGCTGGGGATTTTGTCCTTTAACAAGATGGCCTCTGTACTTGAGACCTCCCTTCCTGAGGCCAGGTTGTTTAAAAGTTGCATTCCAGGATGGAATGGGCTATTTTGGGACTGCTATTCAGTGAAAACTTCCTGAAGAAAGCAAAGCGAGTGAATAGAGATGAGTCCATGTATTTTGAGTCTGTATTTCATTTCAAGCATGGAATTGTTTAGAGCTGAGACTTGAGAAGGGTTTTTGGTTTGGATTTTTTTTGTTTGTTTTTTTTTTTTAAGAAAATCTTTGCCTTAGTGGGGTTTTGACTAAAGACAAAACTCTCTTCTAATTGTTGCTTTTATCCCCTTCACCGCCCATCCCTTCGTCAGCATTGCTTATTGTAATGTAGTCTGTAGTGCCACTAAAAGAATATTGAAGCTGTCAAGCACAGTAGGAACAAAAAGCTTTAGTGTTCTCATTGCTAAAACCTTTCTGATGGATAAAACTAAGCAATAAGGATTTAAAACTATACTTGTGCAAAAGGTGGATTATATGTGTACGACTCTGTGCAGTTCAAATATGTTGAGGTTGCACTGGGGCTGTCCCCTCACTTGCATTTGAGGAATCATGCTGGGGGGGAGCAAGGATGGAAACCCGACACAAAATGAAAAGATTTTGTAGAAGTATTTGTGATTTAGAGGCATATAAAGCTGCCTCTGTCTCCTGGTGATTTGCAGTGATACTGCTGTACTGAAAAAAACATTTTTCATTTCCCATTTTGTTTCATATTACCCATAAATACCACTTTATCGGTCATTATCTTTTGCCTGAGGGACGTTAGGAATCTTATCAAGACAAAACCTGTGTTAATGTGCGATACAAACAAGAAGTCATTTACCAGATAGTAAATTTATTACACTGTCCTTCGATATTCAGTAGCAGGCAGATTTCCCCCTCAAGTGCAGTAGCCATGGGCCATGAACACGGGGGGCCCTGGGGGAGCGCGGCAGCAGCGGCGGCACGGCAGGGCCACCTGCACTGGGGGGAGCGCTCGAGCCGGCACACGGGCCCTCGGTGCCTCGGGAGGCATCAGCAGAGGCCGAGAGCTTTTGTTATAAATATTTTCCTAATACTGCTTTTTTGTTTATTACGCTGCTTAATGAGGTTTATTAAATTAATTTCAGGGTGGTGGAAGCTGTTTGTTTCTACTTAAGTGCCCTTTTTGTGTCTGCTACTGTACATTGCACCCACTTAGTACTGTTTTATATGTTTCTGGCACCATAAAGGGGCTCAGCTGTGAAAGTGCAAAAGGCAAAGTTCTCAGCCCAGCTCAGGAGCGGTTAGTGCTAAGCTGAAATGCACTGCAGGTTTCATCAGCTTTATGGTGATGATTTAGATGATACTGATTGAAGCCAATGACTGAGAAAGATCTCTAGACTTTCTCTATTTATCCTTTTGCCAAGATGAAAAATTCCTTACAATTTATATTTTAATGTTTCCTTCAAATTGGAGCAATTGTAAATTGCTCAAATGTTATAACATTTATAAATATGGGGGGAGATTATTCCTAACAGACTTCATTGTTGGAATGTTTATCCTGACATTCAATTTATTTTTGCTTTGTTCTAAATTCCCCCTCTTTTGTGTTGCTAAGCTTTATGTATTGTGCTACATCCTCTTGGCCCTGTTAAAAATATTAATAAACCTTCTAAACTGGACCACAAAAGCCTTTGTCCTCTTTTTCAGAGTACTAATAACTCTGTGTTGTTTCATTAGTAAAATTGTATTGTTATCCTCCTATACCTTTCCCATCCATGACAGCTGTGAAAGTACAGCCCCAATGTACTTGGATGTTCTTTGTTGTCTTCTGCAACATCTAATTAAGTTTCTGGCATTGGGCTAGAGTTTGTTGGCATTATTATCTCTGAACCTATCCATATTTTCAGTTATTTTTCCCTGGAAGTAATTGTTTGTAGTTCTCTATGCTCTATCTTGTTTGTAGATTTTCTGCCCACATATCTCACTTCTGTTAGCTTCTTTGTTGCAACTTTTGTGTCTTCTGTGGTGTTTTCAACATTTATTTCATCTAAGAACTGATTCAGTATGCAGTGTATCCCTTAGTCCAGTTCATTAATAAAGATGTTAAATAAAACTGTGACTAACGCTAATCCCTCTGGCACACAGCTGGACACTTCCCTTCCAACTCAGTACATTGCCAGTCATCATTACCCTTTGCTTATGGTCTGTCAGCCAGTTTTCAGTCTATGAGATAATGTATCACATCCCAGCCCTTCGGAGTTTGTCCACAGAGCAAGATTTTTTGGAGAAATGGCATCAAGCATTATCTCTTGTTGCTTTGTTCCACCAATGATTAAGTCCAGTTTTAAAAATAATCAATTTATCTGATGTCTTGTTCATTAGTCATTTCTTCTTTTGATTGCCATTTCGTCTTAGTTTTTTCCTAAAACTAATTTTGTTTCCACATTGTCTATGTTTTGTTTCTATTGTCTGTATTTTGCTTCTATGTTGTGTGTCAACGTCCAGCAAATATTTGCCAAGATTCTCTTCCTTATTTGAAAACCAGAAAGGAAGTATGTGTATATACTTTTTTTTTAAGTCTAGTACAATACTTTAGAATGCAGAGCAAAATTAACTAACATTACAGTAACTTATCTACAGTAATAAGCCTGTAAAGAGAAATGAGGAAAGAGAACTAACTCTTCTTGTGTAGATTTCCTGGAAAGACTTTTAAAAGGTGCCTTACATTTGTTCGCTATCCTCACTAATTCCTTAAGAATTCCTTAAGATATTGAGACATATATCAGATAGACATGTTTATTTGGTGTTTCCAGGTATGATTTTTTTTTCAAAGTATGTTCTTCATTAACTTTTTTGAGTACCTACTGATCAACTCTTTTCAGATGTTTCCAGTTGTTCTTTCTCCTTATGCATTTTTACGTGCCAACATTTTATTAATTTCTCAGAATTATGTTTTTGGTAGTCTGTTACTCATATGTTGACATAGTGTCTCTCTTCATTTCTTGGTTTGAAGTCTAATACTTTCTGATCAGAGGCACCAGGCATCATTATATCCTCACATTCCTAATTCTGCCCTCTTGCTGGAGTTCTGTACTGTTGGCCTCTCTGCTGAAATCTTTCTTCTTCAGACAATGACATTGCTGACAAAACTGAGTCTGAGAGATGTGTTTTAAAAATATTTGTCTGAGGAATTGAAGACATACTGTGAAGGCAGTAATATAAGTGAAGTAGACCTTACTGCTGGGTCTCTCATTATTTGTGTGTAGCCATTAAAAGCAAGAGTTTTCCAACATGAGAGCCAAAACGATAGGCATCTTAAGAATTGGGCTGGCATTCAAAAGTGCTTAATGCTAAGCAACTGCTGTTGGCTTAAGTGGCTTGATATTTTCCACTGCTTTTTGTCATGTATTATGGACAATTTTTCTTTAACTCAGCAGTTCCTTTGACTCTCATCTTAGGATCTCAGAAATGTATATAATTTTGGGAGATGGTGCAGACAGGCAGGAAGTGTAATAATATGAATAATGCTACTGAGTTTTGTCACCTCTGCAGATAGTTTAAGGCAATCTCAAAACCCATGCCTGGGTTGCTAGCGAAAGACTTACAGACAGTAGTTAAGGTTTCTGCAGTGGTACAAACATCACAAAGTATCTTTACCTTAGACAAATACTTATTTTACTGAATTTTATGATGATTTGATGTGAGTTTTTCAGTGTAATTTTGATCACCACCTTTTCTGCAGTAGGATGGTAGTCATAGGTATTCAGATATTGCCATTTGTGAGAATCTCCTGTGACTGTCTCCCAAAGTTCATTGCAATTTTGTCAAGAAAATCTTAATTGCTTCCTTTCCTGCGTTTCTAGCTGTGGTGCTTCATGTATCTGCCTTCAGATTTCTGACTTCTTTCCTGCCATATAGGACAGAGAAACAAGAATTTTTCCTTTTTCATGCAGTTTTTTTTGAATTAGTGATGCAGAAACACATGACACTGTAGGAGACTAGTGAAAAACAGTGATTAGTTTCAAAACTGGAGGTTATTTGCTAGCCAAACAGTTTTCATAATTATATTTAGTGACGTCTTTCAGTAACCTATTTTAGAAAGTTTGAAGCTATTGTTTGAGAATTTGTGAAGGATGCTGGCTGCAGGCAGATCATCATGTATATATGTTCAGTGCCTGCTTGACCTGAGTGTCAAAATGGAAAGATAGGAGACAATAATCCTTGCTGATGCATTAAAATGGAGAGGTTAGATTATGTATCTTCAGCAGCACACTGTGAATAACGAGCCTCGGCGTAGGGCTGGTGCACCTGTCGTTGCTGGAGGGCAAAGAGGCAAGTGATTCCAAAGGGAACTGACCTTTTTCTTTCAGGCATTGAGTCAATCCCATATCCTAAGGCACACATTCTGTGTTAAAATTATTATAACTCTCCTGGTATTATGCTGAACAACAGACTCTGGTGAGAATCTATGGAAAAAAACCATTAAATGATGGTGATGGTGGTTTGTGTATTGTTTTTAATTAAGCCTTTATAGGAAATACATTCTGTAATTTTGAAAGACATCACTAAGACAGTTCAGTTCTTCTCTGATTAAGATAAATTTAATTGAAGTTTAAAATAAAATTTTGAAATGTTGTTTGTCTGAATTAGCAGCTTGCTGGATATCAAAATGTAAATGACAATATTTATCACTAAATGTGATTCACAAAAAACCTGTATCCTTTTAAATAATGTAATGTGTAATACAGCGTATATCCACTGTCTGCTACCTCAGCTGAATTTATACCCGTAAGATCTGATTTACAAATAGACAACTTTCTGTTAAATTATTCACATCTCATAATAATTGATCTTACAGACTTGATCTTATGCTGGAGCATATTTGATCATAAATTCAATGAAAGCAGCCACCGTCTTTGTGATGTTTGTCCAGCTAAATCCTTCAGTGAATAAAATAATAAAAATGCCAGCTGTGTTTGTTTTATGATTACTGCTGCAATAAGAGACTGGAAATACAAATGAATAAAAGCTCTAATTTTTCGCGTTGGATTTATAAACTCAGAATCTTACTGCAAAGAATTTAAATGGAAAAAATAAAATTTTTACTTCTGTCACATTCTCGTAGAGGTATTGTTTGCTTTTTTTGGTTCCTATTGTTTAGAAATCCAGAATAGTTTTTAAATATTGCTATTGTTTGGCCCCAAACTTACAAAATCCAAGGAAATCTAGTAAAAATTGATGAAATTTATGCTTTTCTCTCTGACACCATTGCAAGTTAAGAATGGACCATCATTTTTTCATTGCCTTCTTTGCTTAGATTGTATAGCAGTCTTAAAGCTCTGCTTACTACTGTGTACTGTTAGTGTGCCTCAAACTAATTTCACCACCCTGACATAAAAAAATCATGCTCCAGATTATCATTGGCCTTCCTTCAACATTATGACTTTTGTAGAATAGTGTTATATTCCTTTTATTTCTTTCATATTTGATCCTTAAAGTGCCCTTGAGTCAAGCTTTATTCTGCAACTGTGAGGGCATTAATCTTTCCTGAGATGTTGACAGATAGTGTTTGGTGAATATCATTTTTCTGTCAGATACAGCCTATGTCTATGCTGCTAACTAAAGCAGAGCCAGGGACTATCTTCTGGCCCCGAGGCCACATGGCAGACGTTAGCTGCAGCTGTACTGGGTAACACTTGGGGCTGCATCTCCTCTGGGCTTTGTGTGGTCCCCATGCAGCTGCAGGTGCAATTATTATTTTGGGGGTGGTCAGTATTAGTTTTTAAATGCAAAATTTCCAGAATAACGTAAGACCAATGCTGCAGACCATGAGAATTGTATTTTCTAGCATAAGATTGAAGGTATTATATTGCGCGCCCTGCTTGTAGGAGGCTGGTACATGCTGCCTTTCGGGAATGGTCCCTGGCATGGGTTGTTCCCTGAACTGTGCATAGGAGTGGTTTTGGAGAGTGCTATTTGGCATGGGCCAAAATAATCCAGGGGGCAATGTGGACACTCAGTAATTGAGTGGTCAGGCTCTCTCCCTAGCCCTTCTTAATTTGGCGATACAGGCTTCAACAGAGAGGTTCATATTATTCCCTGCCCCTCGCACACTTGAGCATATTCCCAGTGAAGTCTCTGCTCTCACTGTAATACTAGCATCCTTTGTCACCTAGGCCTGAAGCCTTAAGGGCTGTTTTTTATCTTTCCTTTCCTATCCCATGCATCCAGACTGTTATATACATTTTATAATCTTTTTTTCCTTGAAGCTTTTCCAAGATACTTTTTTTCTTTCCCCAACCAACTCTGTCACTCAGATCTTGATTATCGTAATATACTTCTCATGTCCTCTCCTGACCAACGCCCTTCTTCAGATCATATAAAAAGCAACCAGTAAATTCAGTTTATTTTTTTGTGGATTGTTTAGCTCTCCTCCCAACACTGGCTGTTTCACTGCATCATTTTTGAGCTCCTTCTTATCCTTTTCAAAATCGTCCATAATTATGCCTCTTCCTCTCTTCCTTCACAAAGCTGTATATTTGCTTCTATTCTCTATTCTGATCCCTTACGCATACTTAGACCTTCTCCTGTCCCCTAGATAATTCAGGCAGACTCAAAACTGCTGTCTTCCTTTCTGGGAATCAGATGAGCTTGTGCCCAGATAGTGCATTTACCAGTTGTTTGCGGTCCTTTTCTCCAGGCTTCTCGTTCTCAGTTTGGAAGCTGCTAGGACTGGTCCTTGTCTGCCTCGAATGCCTGCTTTCACAGAAGCTTAATATCCATTTAGGACTCTAAAATGGGTCCCAGATGTTTATGTACCTGCTTGTCCCGATTCAATGGCAGCGCGCATGACCAGATGTGTCACAGAGCTCCATGGATTCCACAATTCCACGTGTGCAAAATCTTTTGAAAATCCACCTGCTTATTTTGGGTCATTAGAAGTGGCCTGAGGTCTACTGGCAGTCAATTTTTAGTGACAGTTGGCTCTTTGGGAAATCTGACCTTTAATGGTCACTATTACAGATAACAATTTTGATTTCAGTTCTTAAATCGCCTATGCTGATTTATCTCTAAATAGCAGTAACTCCCTGCTTAGCTGTCTCTCTTTCATGCTACTTTGACAGGTTAGGATTTGCAAAAATAGTTCAGGATTGAGTCCTTCCCTACTGCAAGCCAATTTCTGAGTGTCGGATAGCACTGCATCCTCACACATATGTGAGTACAAGCACTTAAAATCCACATATTTCAGTAATTTTCAGCTAAAATATATGGAATTTGTGGTTTGGTCATTCATCTCCGACCTGTTTATAGTTAAAAAGGCATAAATTGTTGTGTTAAATCTGAGCAACTTTTTAAAAAGACACTTCAATACAGGTACATGCGGATACGTAATGTTTCACCTTTTAAAAAAAAATCAAAGCAAAATCATGTTACATTTTCTCCAAATTGCATACTAGCGAGAAATGACTGTTTTCTCCTTCTGCAATGGTCTCTGTGCCTAAGAAACCCTTGAATAATTACACTCGTTTTTTTCCCCTGTTCAAGTTCAAAGTCAAATTCAGACTTCTTCTAACAGATTGGCACAAACATATTTGTCTCTTAACAAGTATTACTGCTGTTGGTATCAGGCACTGGATTTTCAGTCTGCCAGCTTCTCCTTGCTGGAAGATGACCTAATGTTCCCTTTAGAAAGTATTTATCTCTATTAATGTAAAGAGAACGAGTGGTATGCTAGATCAGGAGAGTGACTCTAGAGAAGGAATGGCACCTTCTGCACTACGATGCTGGTGTGAATGTGGTTTCCCATCTTGTGATCTCTTCTAATGTCACCTGAACCAAGTACCTCAGGGTCAAGGAGCTGCAACTAGTTCTGTATAATATAAGTCTGTCTAAATATATAGGTATAATAAAGCATTTTCGACTGCAAAGCTTTGAATATATTGCCCATATGCTCTCATTATAACCATCTCGGTCTCTTGCTTTTAATGTTTACTAGTTCTGCATCATTTCCCTGCCATGTCTTAGCTTAGGAGTATAGTTGCAAAAAGACCAGGATGCCTACTTGTACGTAATTGCTTAGCCTCATTGGGTTCAGCCAGGCAACTCATATACATAAAGTTAAACACATGCATATGCCTGGGGTCTGTCTTCCTGAGCATTCTAGGCTTGGGGCATTCTCTCGGCTTCCAAATCTCTATCCACCTTTAATGAGCTGTATAAATAAATACAAAGTACTCCTGTTCGTTCCATATCCATAAAAATATATTTTATTAGCTGAGAGGTATACAATAATAGAAAAGATCAGACCCATCTGATGTTTTAGGGAGCTGTGGGAGGACAGGACAAGTAGCTGCTTCCAAGTGGTTGACGGATCTGAGGCCTCGGCAAGACAGATTTGTAGGTTAACTGTGATAAATGATCTTTGGCTTCACTGACTAAAGCGAGGTCACTCTTCTCGGGGCACTGCCTGCATGCTGCAACCTTGCAGCAAATTCTTGTTGAAGTACTGTGCAAACAGACCAGTTCTTATTTACATTAGAATGAAATTAAGACTTCTGAAACCTGAGATGATAAAATATTGGACAAGAGGGCAGAGATTTATAAGGCAGTGCTAATGCTTATTTACCAGACCTTAGTTCTGTCTTTTTTTTTTTTTTAGTTTGCAAAAGGCAATAGGTCCAAAAAGACAGATGTTTTTTCTTTCTTTTTTTCTGTAGTCATTTAATAAGGGAAAATAGGGGAAACTTTGTTTACTGCCCTAGTGGTTGCACCCGCTGACAAATTTGAAATTTAGAGTTTGATTGTTTTTTCTTTGGAGTATTTTTTGCTTGGATTTCTTTGGAGAGAAACAATCCAGGTTGTTGAGGGTGGGAGGAGGAAAAGCAGAAAGCTTTGACTGCATTGTGTGCCAAAGGTTTATTTCAGCTGTTTCTATGTTTTGGGGGGG
>NW_009201994.1:1528-15054 GCF_000690835.1 Fulmarus glacialis | reverse complement strand
TTTTGTTTTTTTTGGGGGGGGGGGGTTATTCCCTCCTTTTCTTTGGCTTATGTCCAGCCAGTGAGGAAATAAATATGTGAAGAAAGAATGCTATGGAATGTTAACTCCGCTGCCGTATTTTCTTCCTTTTATCATGCCCCAAGATTCAGTGAAGTTGATATAAATTCACCATGCCTTCTTTTAAAAAGCATAACAGAAAGGCATTCTTCCTTTAAGAGTCAGACTGTAAAAGGTGATTTTCTTTCACTCAGTTTGGTTTAAGCCTGTAAAAAGCATTAAGTGAAAAATCTGATATATTTGTTAGGGCATTTATTGCATTACTAACTTATATTTTCAGTTCTCAGTGAAAGGTTTATAGAGAACATAAACCTTGAAGAGTTTTTGTTCAGGATTAAAGATACATTTTCTCCATTTTCTGGTGAAATAATAGCTCATAAAATGATTGGGGTGTTAGTAATTATTTTTAGCTCTATTTATTTTCCAAGGATATTCTGTTCAACTTGCTGAGGTGCACGAAGAAGGCCTTTAAAAAACACTCTCCTTGATCAGAAGATTCATGCCTTTTAAAGAATTTCAAAATAATCAAAAGCTTCTGATTAGATGTAGCCACCATGTTGTTCCTCATTAATTACACTTACAGCAAGCAAAAATCTTCCTGTAAACTATAAATCTAGCATATTCAATAGTAGCCTGTTGTGGTGTAAGTAATACACTGTCTTCCATAACTAGTATCTTTAATACTGGGCTAATTGAGATGCTGAAAGAATTAAAATACCTGATTGGTGGTGGCATGTAAAATCAAAAAGAAGTGATTGCTAAATTCTTTCTAGGTCAAAATGGTAAGGCATGTTCTGATTAAAATTTCTTAGGAGATACATTTTCTGGGAAATATCTGTATCTGAGAGAAACTGCTGAAAACTGAGTGAAATAATGTGAAATACTTCAGGTATTCTTCTTTTATTTTAAAGAATTAGTTGTGGTTTTAAACAGTAGCAGAACACTGTACCCAGCAGTCATGTTGCCTGGAATATCACAATCTCAGAACTCCCAGAAATTAAGGAAGTTATGTGATCATATCACAGAAAGCTACATTCTCAATAGCTTAGAGTATCTTATCACCGGACATATATTGTATATTTGCTGTTTAAATAAGCTTATTTTTCTTCTCTTTGATGTCTGCCATGCAGACTCCATAGCTCTTGCTCAGTTGACGCTCCACCATATATTATCCTGGCAAAAAAATACTAGTATCAAATGTAAACCTTATTCTGTATCAAAATGGTTTAGAACAAGTCGGGGAAATATTTGCAATACTGTCAATGAACAGTATTGGCTATCTTCATGCCCTAAGCTCTCAATAATTGGCACTGGGTTTCTTTGGAAGGTTTCATAGCCCAGCATATTTATTCTGAGGCATCAGAGCAAGAGCTAACCCGGATGCATGTCAGGCTATAGAAGGACAAAACCCAGGATACTGTTAAGTCTGTTGTAAATTGACTGATTCTCTTTAAGCTTAGCATTAAAAGCTCAAATTCAATTTTTAAAGGTGTTGTGTTCTCTAAGGGTGTTAATGTTCTGCTTACTGTATGATACAAACCTTTCAAGCTGGATATCGCAAGCAGTGTTGTGTTGTAGAAATACAGTAACATATCTGAAATGGACACTAAAACACATGAAATCTAGTGCAGAAAGAGTCAGGGAGAAATAGACTCATATCTAGGTTTTTGTCTTGAGTTACATTCGGCGATGACACATACAAATGATTTTATGATCTAGTCATGGCTGAGCTTAATGGCCATTATGAAATGTGAATTGCCATGAGAGGTTGGATCACTTCATTGTCTAGCTTAGGTGTGACCAAACGGAGTCTCTGAAGCCTCACGTGACTCATGAGCAGTTTAAATAAGCATCTTAATTCTCCATTCTGGGAAGCTCAGGAGCTGCAACTATAATTATGGTTTACCTACTGGGTCAGTAGATTTAAAAAAAAAAATTTAAATCTAAAAATTTACCAAGTGTATTAAGATGATATACCTAGAGGTAAATCTATATTGATTAAAATAGAAAAAAACCCTAGTTGCCTATATTGTTAGAACCTTCATTTTTTACATTCGCTTTTTTTCGTGAAATGCTATTCAACTTGGCTGCTTTCCAGCTAATGGCATCTGTGCAACTGTCAAGTGTGAATTAGTTCAGACAGGTCAGGGTTATTATTACCTCTCTGGAATGCACTAAATGATCTTACCTCAACAGCTTTCCAAATGGGGCTCTGACCTCTTTTACATCTACATTAATAGCAATACCAAAGAATCAAACACCAATACTTTTAGCTCTGTGCGGTGTCAGTGAATACTTATCATTGATTGTCATGGCTTTTATTTTAATAATAAACATTTTGACCACCTTTTCAGTACTTCAACAGATAAGATTGCTGATGCTGATATGGTAATATAATTAAAAGGGATCAAACTAATTTCTAAATTTCCAAAGAGATCGCTTACACTCTTACGGAAATCATGAAGGTCTGGACTGTGGAACGCAGTGTTGTGCAGCAGCACAGAGCAAGGACAGATGCTGGGAGCATGCTAGCTGTGTTAGTGCAGGATTTGCCCCAGCCTAGCTCATCAAGGAAGCCTGAGCGAGATGTTGCACTAATGTGGCAATCTTGCTTCTAGTGCGGTACCGAGCTGGAAGAGTACAATTGAACCAATGGCCTGGGGAGCCTGGAGTCCATACTTTCCTGCCCTGCATGAGTAGAGAGCTCAGTGTTTCTGAATGTAAACTCCTGCCAGCACCTCAATTTGGGAAGAACAAGAGGGGCATTGGGTGTTTGGAGACGTGCTTCTCCTAAAGAAACGTGCACAACCCAGCACAATGTTAGGACTGCTGTTGGCAGCCCCGTGCAGGTGTGGGGGACAATCCCAACACTGAAATATGGTCCCTGTGCCTGTGTTTGACGTAGGTTAAATGTTTACTGTATAGTTTGGCTTGAAGTACCACTACACTGTGCTGAAGAGCAAATTCTGTATTTTGTGATTGATCAGCAACAAGTAAAACTCTGCTTCAGTGAGCCTTCAAAAGCTTTTGTCTCTCTTTGTTCATCAGTTTTAGTCCTCAGTACCCTCTGTGTAAAACACTGAGAAAAATGATAACATCTTTACTCCGTTAGATTTTCCTCTTGAGGTGCCTCTTTATGCCTTCATCTGTATCAAAAGCTAAAAGTATCGCATTAAACTTGCGTTCACTTGTTGTGGTGGTTTCATGATGGCTAAATAATCTCTGCAGCAGCTCCATGGAGGCACACCAGGCACGTAAGGGAAGCAGCTCCTGTACGCTGGAGCGGGCACATCAGGTCTTTGAAGACAGTAGGTGTTCTCGGCATGGTTGTAACAACAGAAAAGGCTGTTGATATTTAGTAAAAAGAAAATGTTACTTAAGGTAGGCTCTGCTCCGATTTGTGTGCTGCGTAGCTGCTGGTAGTAGGGTCGCATGCATATTCAGAGGTGCAAACTATCAAGGCACATGAAGGCATGTCCGTATCAGCTGGTCAGAAGATAATGAATTTGCAAAGAAAACATTAACTACAATAGACGGTGTTGGCACAGCTTTGTGTCAGAACTCAGGAGAGGCCTAAAGCCTGGGACAAGGGGGAGAGACTGCTGTCCTCAAGCAGACTTCGGTGAAAATGGGAAATACGGCCCTCGTGGTGGTGCGATGGTAGGTGAGATACCACAAGGACTGTACACGAGCCCTGTTGTTGAGGGGAGCACGGCGTCCTCTGTGAAACGAGCTGCAACGGTCACAAAATGGCCTGTATGGATTTTTTGTTTATTCTCTTCTTGCCATTAAACTTTAAACTCTGCTAAATGATGTGATTGTTTGGGTTAACTGTGGTTTTGTCTTTCAGCACTTCAGGTTGCAAGGGATTTCTTAGAATAAAGAAGCAGAGCTGAGATTTCCAAAGGGAACTAGGTGCCTCACTCCTCTAGGCCATGCTATAAATGCCAGTTGAGAAATGAATTAATGATACACTGTGAGAGTCGTATCTTCACACAGAAAATATGCACAGTAAACGATTTTTGCTTTGGGAAGTATTTACCTCATGCTGTTAGGAGTATATAGACAGCATGTTATCTCCATTTGTTTTAATGCCCATTTGTCTTGATTATTAATGTGAATTTGAGCTGCCTTCTTCACTGCATTTAAAAGCAAATCACCCCAAGTTCAGAAGTTCACTGCACATGCCCAAAACTTTTTTTTTCTCAAGAGCTTAAATCAAACTTCAGTGATCTTAGTCATGTTCTGCTTGACCAAATACTGACCTTCCTCTGCAGTAGAAAGACATTTAAGCCTGTTTTCTGAAATTAAATCAAATTCTTGTAATCCAATGAGATTTACAACTGCTCAAGTCTAGTCAGATTCATATATGTTTAAAGTGAGACAGGTTCATATGGTGTTTGTTTTTCTTGAGCTAAGGCTGTATATAGCGTTTCGGATTGAGTTGAAAATCAGTGTGTTTCACAAATGTTATCAGAATAGGTCTGTAAAAATATTCCCAATATTTCTCAAAACAATATCTACATATTATTTAATACTCATTGCCAAAAGTTTCTCTGTATTGTGCTGTACGCTACATTTTCTGAAAGTATGTATGCTGTCATGGCTGGTAACTATTCCTCAGTGATTAGTGTGACAGTAAGTGAAGCGTGAATATTGAGACTTGCCATATCATGCGTGCCAAGTTCCTATATGGCCCAACTGCTGTGAGACAAAACATGCTATTATGTTCTAGACACAAAGCCATATTGTATGAAATTCCATCCTGTCACATACTGAAGGAGGTGTATTTAAAAATCAAATCTTTTTTTTTGTCTTTAGTTCTTTTTGTTAACTTTTCTGTATTAGATACTTAACTACTGAACCCCGTCAGAAAATTCAGCCTTTGTCCCTATTGAGCAATCATGTTTCAAACTTGCGACACACAAATTGTTAATGTTTTAAGGAGGAGATTTTAAAGAGACTATTGGCAAAAAAAAAAAAAAAAAAGGAAAGAAACAAAACCAAACGTTCCGACATCCCAGACCACTGAGGTTATGCACTAAATGGATTTCTCCAACAATTCTGATATAGTAGATGTAATTTAAATACCTGATCATACAGTGCATTTTTCATAAGTGGAAGAATAGCTTGTCCTTAAACAAAGCAGCAAAATCAGTCATGCATCCCACTAAGGCATCGGTTTTAAGACTGACAACCTTAGGAGCCCACATGCATATGCCTTTTGCAGTGTCCACTCATTTCCGGAAGTGACCTTCGCAGAAGACATGGGGTTTGGAGAAGAATTTTTTCATTGCTGTGCAAAGCTCCATAAACAAAGCTAGAACTTTGATGTAGAACTTTAAAGATACAGCTGAGCCTAGCTAAAAGTGATGAGTTGATCCATGAGTTACTTGGATGATCTTCTTTGGCCTGTGTTACACAGGAGGTGAGACTTAATCGTTATGGCCCCTTCTGAGTTTAAAATCTATAAATGCTTGGGAACATAATACTAATAATGTAGCAACTGGAATCTTCAAAGCACTGTAGAAACAACTAACACACACACCCCCTGCCCAGCACTACTCGGACTATTATCAGGGCAGGTAATGTAATAATTATAGCAGATTGAACTATTTTTGCAGACTGTGCAATGAATTTAGTCTTTTTTCTATTTATTAATTATAAAACCGGTTCTAATTTTGACTGATGTATTCACAATTATTTCATTAGTTGATGTGATTATGTTGCAGCCCTAGATATTTTTGTTGCGTTTATATTGTATAAATGTATAATCAGCTGATTATTTGATACTTACCTTTGGCTTCTTGACTGATCTCGCTAAACCGATATCTTTTTTGTTTCTAAACTGGAAAGGTGACTTTGGCTTCCTAAACTGTTCCTACTCAAAGTGTTTTCAATTTATACTAGTTAATCTGATTTTCTTGCTAAAAAAAGTCTTAGCAGTATGCCAGGTACGTTGGTGACCATTAATACAGTCAAAATGTTGGCACTACTCTGTTCAAGAGCACCGAGGAACTAGGGTGTCATCATCCATAATTTCAGCTGCAATTCAGAATTCATTAATGTTTGAAAGTTCTTTTCTTTTGCTTTGCCTTACTTAATTAGCATCTTCACTATACCTATGGATCAGCTAAGGAATGGTACAATTCTTACATTGGAGTGTAATATTTCACTACTTATTTAAGTGACCTCATTTTTCTGACTTAACAGTAGCTTTCATTCAAGACAGAGCAAGTTTACTATGGCTCCTAAAAAGGATGCAGCTACCTCTGTGGGGAAAAAAATACACTGGTGAAATGATTTGCCAGGACCTCTGAACAAATAATTGGTGGAGGTGGGATTAGGACACAAGACAGGCCTCACAGACTCAATATAATCACCAGTCCGAGGGAATTTTGGATGTGTAGAAGAGTTAATACCAATTCTCCCTGAATATTTACCCCTCCTTTTCCTTTCTTTATTAAGAATAGCCTTTCCTCCTGGAATTTTGCTGTGTTCTGTAATGAACTTCCCTGTAATTTTCAAAAAAGTTGAATGAAACAATTTCTACAATCTGGTAGTTAAACGAATCTGGAATTAATCCTGTTGTAGAATCTAATTTATAGGCAATGACTGTTCCATTCAAGATGCCTTTATTTTGTCATGAACTGAAAATGAAAACAGAAGACTTATGCCCATCAGAAATACTAAAGTTTAGCATCTGTTTAACCGAGAATAATAATTCCAAATCCTAATCCCGGGAATTCTGTAAGATTATGGCTGATAAGAAATAATGTCATGAAGTGGTCAGCACTTCTGGGTAATTCATTCCTGGGTAATTTCTGCACAAATATCCTGCCTGTTCTCAAGAAGAGATCAGATAGGCACGGTGTTCAAAAATTCCTATCTAAGGTACAGTTGCTAGAAATTAAAAAGACAGCCAGTGGCATATTTTTTGAATCATTACAAATACCAGCATATCATACATATGCCAGCACATAATTTAGCAGAGATGCCTTTGACTTTTAATTCTTTTTTTTCTCACATTGAGTGTAGTATGGGCATGGACAAAAAGTTGTATCTATGACATTTGTGACTTACTTGAAGTTTTCACTGTAATAACATTTTTTTTTCATTTAGTGTTTTCAGTGTTATCTGTTCTTTGTTGCAGATAGTTTTCACCTGTGCATAGACTGATTCTTATAAATTATGCCATGTCAGCCCAATGTTAAGTATGTGAAAATAAAAGAGTAACTCTGTTTAATCCATCTTCCTTGAATGGCTTTCCAGAAAGTCAACTTGAGCTGAATAAAAATGAACATTTGCATGAAACATGCTGTAGGATTATTGATTTTAATCTTTTTCAAATACTGCGGTATTTTGGACTGCAGTCTACTCTATCTGTTTTGGGAAACCAGTGCATTGAAAAATAGGAGACCTTTTATACACTTTGGCATTTTTACCTGACAGGAGGTCTTTATTGAGCAAAGGCATGGTTGAATTTACGAAGTTACTTACTGATAATAGCAACACGATGTCAACAAGATTCAGCACCTCTTTTCCGACTTCATATTACAATAAGTTTGGTGGCTTTGGGAATTTAAGAGGCAGCTGTAGGTTACTAGACCCAAGCCACATCTTGCTGATTACCATTTTACTCTCTCCCCTCCAAATCTATTATTTCTAGTTTATATTTTATTGTAACATTCCCAAGCATGTAGCTCCCAGTAAAGCAATGAGTTTTCTCAGACTTCCCTAGGTAGCTTAGAAAAGATAATTCACTTATTTACAATTTAGTGTTTGTATTGCATTAACACCTAATGAAGAGTCAGCCCCCTGCCATGTGAATATATGAAAAAATAAGAAGTCAGTACTTCCCAGAAGACAAATGTCTTTATGAAACATGATGCATATGTTGTGTGTTAAGCGTCATTGGATTTTAAAATTTGATACTTCACAAAGTTGTATGAATACTGCTGTTATTTTAAGCTTGCATTTCTTGGGTTTGGATAGTAATAACCATTTGTTTCCAGCGCTGTAAATTTTCAGTCTGTCAGTATGCTCAATAAAATATAAATGGAAGAATCAAAACAGTTGCTTTCAAGATGCTGTTGCTCATGATCCTTTAGCGTACTAGGCAGGGCATATGTGATATGGTATGTTGTATGCTCTCTATTTGTAAAATTTGTATGAATTTTGAGCTATCAATCCAGAAATAATTCATTGACTCCCTAACCTGAGGAATATCTTTTCTCGTAGTGCTCCCAAAATTGTCTTTATCCTGGCTAGCAAGATCTGGTGTTTCAACTCTGCTGACTGCAGATGGAATTAGTAAACAGAATAATGAGATTATTTTTCAGAAAAACCTTCTCATTTGTGTTTCAGGCTGAGCTATGTGAATCACGCAGAAGATCTAGCCTCCAAACTACTCCAGTGTTTCCCAAAGAACAGATTGTCAGCACAGGCAGCCCTGAGCCATGAGTATTTCAGTGATCTGCCCCCACGGCTATGGGAGTTAACTGATAGTGAGTATAACCACCTCTGAATCGATTAAAAACAAAGGTGCTAGTTCATACAGATGCATGTGTGTATGCTAACCCTCACATGCAGAGAGCTTCATGGACATACATAGCCACACACAGAATACGTGAGTGCAATTGTGTAGCTTGAAATTACATAGTTAGCTTGACACAGGAAAAAATGGATTCTTTTTTTTTTTTTTGCTATCTCTGCTCTGCAGTCTGCAGCCAGCTATCTTTGTATTTGATTATGTGTGCAGCCAAGAGAATTATCTGAATTGTCAAAAAGCAAAAGGAAAAACACAATTTACATATTTAGTGCTTTTCACTTTATAACATACAGTACTTCTTAACTAGCTGCAGCATACAGGATAAAAATCCAGCCGTGTTTGATTCACAGAATCTATATCTGTTGTAACAGTATTTTAAGTCTGAGAAACACAAAGTAGACAATCGGTTAATTTGCTGAATTAGTCTGTATAAGAAGAGGATGGCAGAAGATAGTATTAACTAAGAATGCTTTCAGTATTTACATACATCTTTTTATTTCTTTTACTAAATAAAATGCATTCCAGTTGACTTGGCAAAAATCTCCTATCATGTATGCTGTCAATTATCTCTTTAATAATTGTAAATCATTTATATCATACATGTCCATATCTTCTTCCAGTGTTAAAAGCACACTACTATTTATTCTGGGGAAAAATACTATCATGCATGATGTTTTTGATTCAGAGAAGGTTCTGTTATTTAAAATAGGTTTCACAGGGGAATAACAATCAGCATTTTGCTTTAACTCAATGTGGTGAAGAGAAGAATGCTTGCATTAGAACAGTGCATGTTATTTTCTGCTTTCAAGCATACATCTATTAGCAAAAGATCTAAATCCAGTACTCAGACACAAAAAGTTCAGAGATGCAACAATAGCACATGTGTGTGTAACTATGGCTGGTTTAAAAGTTTGCTTGTAAAAACTGAGGTCCTTTTCTGAATATTAATCCACAATAGATTCTGTTTATATCAGTGTAAGTATGAAAACTTTTGTCTTCCAAAAGTTTATCTTTTCCATCCTTGACAGCTCTAGTAGTCACATTTTGAGCTGGTTCTGTGGCTTGGCTGTCCAAGTACCCTACTCCCGACTCTGCTCTGAAGAGCATTCTCCCATTTGTAGAATATGAACATTAAAATCAAACTAGCGCCATGAATTTTTGTCCCTCACCGGCTCTGTCATAGACTGTGTCCTCGCTCTGCAAAAAGATTCCCAGTTTCCTCCTCTGCCATGCTAACCCACCACTCAGTTTGCTGACTGCGGTACTTTATAAGCTGAAAATTCAAAGGATGCAGTGTAAATTAAGGCTGCTGTGAAAGTCTGTCTTTGCTGAAACTGATGCAAAGAGATTCATTTCTTTAGGACTAATGAAACATCAAGAATGCCAGTTCATTTATCCTTTTTCCACTAAATGGAAAACAAAAATCACTCTGCAGCGGTGACATCTCAATCCTTCTGACTGTGTGATTTAGTTTAGCCAGGATTTTGAATTCTGAATTCTGCAGTAGTACTTTTCTGTTAATATGGACTTATTACCCACTTGCCATTTAGTTTATCAGTCAGTGGTTAAATCCAGTTCTATCAGTGAAGTAAATGCCTACACATTATCACTCTGCAGCAGGCTGCCAACAGAGACAGTCTTGTCCTAGTCATTAACAAGCACAATGTATGCAGAACACCAGAGGGGAATTAAAACCACAAAAAATACCTCAGGGTGGTATTTTTAATATGAGAATTTAATTTGTAATTTCACAGATTAAGAATTTTGGCTGCATTAATCCTTTTATCAGCTCACAGCAGGTTATTTGCAGAAGCATAACCATAAGGCGATATTCATTGGCAGAAACACGTCTTTGCATAACGTTAAACATCAGGAGCAGTGAAACCTTTTGAAGGGGGGAGAATAAAGATGAAAAATCATTATATTTTAAAGCAAGGTTCTTCTAAATGCCTCCAGTAAAATTTTAAGTTACAGAAAGACTATTTCTGTGTTTAGTAGATAATCATTATGAAGCATAAATCCAGATGCAAGAAAGGACAATCCCAGTATCAAATACTACAATCATTTCTATTTAGTATGACTTGGATATACTTGTAAACATATTTACAAAACAAAGAAGTCATATACTTTGGAGAGTTGGGAAAATGTTTACTGTGTAGTGAAATTACCAGGTTTTGTGATTCTAGGTCTCTGGGTTAATATTTTACATTGGGAAGGACTTGCTATTGATAGTTAATTAAATGCAGGTATAAATACATTGAGACTTTATGCACAACAGAAGTGAGTGTACACACAAAATCTACTGCCTCCTAATCAAGACACCACTGTGATTTTACAAATCTCTGATATATTCATCATGGAATATGTTTTGTCCAATTTACTCCTAGTGCTGAATTGCAAATTTGGAGATTTAGCACTAATAACCAAGGAAGGACTCTCAGGTGAGGAGGAAGAAAAAGAGAGAGGAAAAAAAATCAGTCAAATTATTTTCTATCAGAAAATACTGTTTCTTTGAAATCACAGTATTTCACAAAAGTACTCTACCTACATTGAAAAAGTCAAGAAGAAGTGTTTCACTTTCTTTTTTTGTTTTGACTTTAGGTACTATGAATTTATATTCTATGTAATATTTTACAGGATAATGTTTTGATCTTCTGTTTTATTTTAAAAATGTGTGCAAGATGACTTTATGTGAGAAGCAAAATTTTGATTTTTGATTCAGTTTGGTTTCAAGTCAAGGCATCATTGCAATTGAATTAGAAATTCAGTTTCCAGATGAGCTCTGTCTATCATCTAGCCACTTTCAGTTTTTAAAAATATTACATAAAAAAGGTAGGAGTTGTGCAATTCTGCTAAAAAATATTGTCTGGGAATACAATACAGTTGGTGAAGAAATACAGCCTTCATTCAACTCAGACCTCAGCAGTAATCTATAGATTAACTGCTTTTACTAAATATATGTACTTGATGTTTTCTATTGAAGAAAAAAAAAAAAATCAGTGCTCCCCCTTTTCTCCTTTCATATTTGAGAGCTCATATTGATTTATTTGCATAGAATATATGCCATTCATAATGTATGTTACCAAGGATAGCAGAATATCAAATGCAAGTTGAGATGTCAGAAATACAGTGGGAAGATTTTGTGCATAAAACAATAGCTAGGTCTTTTAAATGCACAAAAATGAAAGAGTAGCTCCAAAAACTTACAGCTATGCTAGTCGTTAGTGTGAAAACAAAGAAAACTGTTCCAGCCCTGATCGGTTCTTTAAACAGTCAGTCTATTAACATTTTCTCATGCAATCATGCAGTGGCAGCTCTCTGAGGATATTTTTATATAGACATTTGTTCTCAGAAGGTATTAAAAGTCAGTGATTTTTCCCCACCAGTTTGAGGCATCTTAAGTAAAAATGAGTTTCCGTAAGGACTCACATCGTGTGAGTCCTTAACCATTTGCAGTTTGATCCCTGTGATTAACATCATCATGGCTACTAATAATTAGTTGCCTGGTGTTATGTGGAAATCTTCAAGGTTTTTCTAGCTCATGCAGAAGGGGGTTGCTTTATGTAAAAGCTTTTTGAGTTGCTGGAATATTTTTAACAAGCCTAGTTGTCTTTAATAGTTAATAAAATGAAGTAAAACAAAGCATCTCAGTTCTACTGGCATCAGGATTTTGACAATGTAATACGTGGTGTCAAATTATTGAAAAACCTTGCTGCATTTTTTCACATTCTTCATTATTTCTAAATGCTATCAGAGAGGAAATTTTGAAATGGAAAATATGAATTATATAGCGGTGTAAGGACAAGCAAACAAACACACACACACACCCCGGAAACAGTTTTTTTAGATGAGTGCAACTGAGAATGTTCGCGTCATGCATCTTCCATCATCATGCATGCAGGTTCTTTCCAGTCGGAATTTTTACAGTGCTTACTTGCATAAATAGGTGGTATATGTAAAAGCTGTATATATTTACTCAGTGTTGTGATTGCCATATATAATAACTGATTATTTTTAAGTTATTAATTTTGCGGAAAAAATCAAAGTTTCTGAACTGACACTCTTTTTTGCAGTGTCTTCTATTTTTACTGTACCGAATGTAAGATTACAGCCAGAGACTGGAGAAAGCATGAGAGTCTTTGGAAAAAACAATAGTTATGGCAAAGGTGTATCAAACAGCAAACACTGAAGAGTACCTATGTTCACAACTGATAATGCAGGTAAGACATGATTATTGGAAGGTATATCTTTGAAAATATTCTTTATTTTAGTTCTCCTTAGAGAAACAAAATACAAAATTCAACTGCACATTTCTTAAATTGCTCACATTCAGGCAGATAATCTGGTTTTGCAGTATAGATGGTCAATATGAGGAGTGTAAGTTCCTGGCCTTGTGGGCAGGATCAGTGTCACTGGCAGGTTGAAAATATCACAGAAGTTGGTGCCAGCAGATTAAACACTAGGTTGCCTTTAATTTGGACTGATATTTTTTCCCCTGGTAAGACATGGAGAAATAAAATCTCTCTTGCCAGTTCTGTTGTTAAACTTTGGGGCAAGGACAAAAAATGATTCGTTTAATAGGTTTGGTAGCCTTGGAAGCAGAAGGATATTCTTGATGGAGACTGAGGTGCTGTCATGTTAATGAATTTGATCTATACCATCGGATCTACTAGGACTGGTTTTGTTCTTGGGTGGTTTTCAATCAATACCCCATCTTTTTAACCCTAGTTATTTAGCAGTGAAATAGTGTGGAATATGACTTCAGATATTCTGAGAGTAGAACAGAACCTGGGAAGGACAGGTGAGTAGAGAGGCTACTTACTAACTTAAAGTAAGGGAATGGTGGTTGTTGTATCATAGAATCATAGAATGGTTTGGGTTGGAAGGGACCTTAAAGATCATCTAGTTCCAACCCCCC
>NW_009201994.1:0-362 GCF_000690835.1 Fulmarus glacialis | reverse complement strand
TCCTTAGCATAGCTTCCAGGAAGATCTGCTCCATGATCTTCCCAGGCACAGAGGTGAGACTGACTGGCCTGTATTTCCCCGGGTCTTCCTTTTTTCACTTTTTAAAAATGAGGGTAATGTTTCCCCTTTTCCAGTTAGCGGAAATTTCACCGGACTGCCACGACTTCTCAAATATGATGGATAGTGGCTTAGCAACGTCATCTACCAGTTCCCTCAGGGCCTGTGGATGGATCTCATCGGGTCCCATGGACTTGTTCACCTTCAGGTTCCTTAGATTGTCTCAAACCTGATCTTCTCCTACAGTGGGTGGCTCTTCATTCTCCCAAGTTGCCCTCTGCGACTTGGGCGGTGTGGCTTGAGCA
>NW_009201993.1:7250-30697 GCF_000690835.1 Fulmarus glacialis | reverse complement strand
AGGGGAGACCTCATCGCGCTCTACAACTTGTAGCAAGGTGGGGGTTGGCTCTTCTGCCAAGTAACAAGCGATAGGACAAGAGGAAATGGCCTCAAGTTGCGCCAAGGGAGGTTTAGACTGGACATTAGGAAAAACTTCCTTACTGAAAGAGTGGTTAAACATTGGAACAGGCTGCCCAGGGAAGTGGGAGAGTCACCATCCCTGGAAGTATTTAAAAGATGTGTAGATGAGGCGCTTAGGGACATGGTTTAGTGGGCAGGGCGGTGTTGGGTTGACAGTTGGACTCGATGATCTTTGAGGTCTTTTCCAACCTTAATGATTCTATGATTCTATGACAGTACCACCAGTTGTATCTGCCTGTATATTTTTAATGAATGTATTCCATGCTCTCCTAGGGAAAATGAATAACCATGCTTAGTTGAAAACTGCTTTTTCTTACAGGAATATTCATGAAACACAAGAGTAATTGTTTTGGTATGAACACTGCTGAAACACATGGAGAAATGTTTTGATATAAACAAGCATATTTTCTTCCATGTTCTCTCTCTCCTAATCGATAAAGTTTACAAAAGGAAACAACACTGCTTGCTGGCCTGCATGGCAAAAGCAGCAAGAAGGTAACCAAATCAATACGGAAGTGACTTTGAACTGAGCAAGTGATTTATAAGCTGTATTTTACTATCCTTGCAAAAATATATAATTAAAAACACATGATGTACACTGTTAAAAGAGAGAGTTCCACATTTCTTAACACTAACTCTGTTGCAACTTCCATTGACCTGCAGCAATACCTCTATACAGTAGGTTTGTAGTTGCAATACAGAGGGGAAAAAAGATGGCAGACCCTGAAGGGAAGTTAATAGGCAGTACATTGTCTTTTCATTAGAAAAGAAACTGATGAAAACTGGTCAATGAGGGATGAGGAAAATGCCTACATCAGCAATCCGGTGTTCTTCCTATGTGGGTTCATGTTAGAATTTAGAAATAACATCCGTTTCATTGTAGAATTTTTTTTTTTTTTTTAAACCAAGGAATTCCAGAGAAAAACCATGGATGAAAAAGCTGAACTGAAAGATTCCTTTGCTCAGCATTACATGTTCAAAATGTTCAATATCCATTCAAGGGTTTACTAGTTTATCAGCCCTAAGACACACTTCCCTCAGACGTAAAACCAACAGTGCTACCCAACTGTGCCCCTATATCTATGAGCTGCTTAACAGCTAGTTAAATGTATAAAACAAAATTGAAAGATCTACAGAGGCAGTTCAAAAATGTTTCACTTTACATTAAGAAAAAACCCCGAGATTTAATAATTGTTTTAATCTCAAAGATTTTACGTATTTTTTTTTCTTTACACTGGTCTCATTTGGTTGACCTGTCATGATGTACAATATCACTATCACAGCAATTTATCATTAATATTACTATGAGGTATTACTATGAGGTAATAAGATTATGGAACAGCAGATCCCATTCTATATGCTCACCCATGACCCACTTCCGCACATTCAGTTCATCGCAGCAGCAGCCTAGGAAACACTTCGAAATTTTTAACACTTAGATTTTTCCGTTGTATATTTATAGCGAGAGGGAGCGAAAGCACAGAAACTGTCAGGAATCTGCATTGTCAAGGACTCAATACGGATTCTTAGACTACCACAAAAATGGTCTTTTACTGTATCATATATCATAGATTTTCATCCAGTTAGCTCTTTAATGAGCTCTAAGTCAAGTATAGCTCAGGCTAAAAAAGAAATCCAAAAAAAGCATCCACTATTAACATGAAGACATCAAGACATGGAAAGCTTTACCTCCCTTGGAGACATTTGTCAATCCTCTTAGCCATACTGGTGTCTTGCATGGGCTCTTTTGCTCAGAAATCATACGCAGGTGAGGTTCTCAAGGTGCACTTAGGATTGACATTGCATTAAGAGGCCTTCCAGGATACAGCTTTCCCCTTTAGTCACATGGTTGGAGGGACTCCCAGGTGTAAAGTATTTCACTAACTGTGAAATGCATTATATCAACAGTAATCTAAACAGTATGGCTGACACTGGAATCAAACCTACCTCAAAGGCCTGTAAGAATTGCACAGTGTTTGGCAGCTATGATGAAATTATACCTCTTCTGATTGTCAGAATTATTGATCACCCCAAACATAAACTGGATTACAATGTGTATCCTGTCTACCATGCAGACACACTTTGTTTCATCACATCTCCAGAAAATGGCAATGCCAACTTTTTGTAATCCCAAACAAAAAGCAAAAGTGGATGGATAACCTGGTAGGTGCTTTTGCACA
This sequence comes from Fulmarus glacialis, assembly GCF_000690835.1. Lineage (NCBI taxonomy): Eukaryota > Metazoa > Chordata > Aves > Procellariiformes > Procellariidae > Fulmarus > Fulmarus glacialis. Next base: position 28,395 of record NW_009201993.1, on the reverse strand, counting down.
TCTCTGTAGCCAGCATAAGGATGCTGGAAGCCCTGACATGGATGTGGATGCTGAGAGAAAAAAAATCAGCACAGAAGAGTCTCTCTGTCATGGTGCTCTGGAGAATACTAAAGAGCAATGCGGATACGGCCATTATGACTGCAGTTAAGAATGTGGCTGAGAACCCACACCTAGGAGAAATGGGCTCCAGGGATTACATGGTGGTTAGTTAATTTCAAAGCTATCAGTCATTGTCATTACAGTCTGAAACAGGAATGACTGTCTGTAGCCAAAGGTGAAACAAATTTAGAAAGTGCTAGCAAATGTCTAATTCAAAAGAAAGGTCTGGATCAGAGTTCTGTAACTAATGTACAAAGGATAAAAAAAAGGAAGACAGCAGGATTTTGGAATTTCTCTTTCCATTGGACACCCATTTCCACTTTGATACTACACTGGGACAGGAATTCCTCAAAGTTAGATCAACATAGAAAGACTAACTTTATCAGCATGCATTTCTAAACCCTTTGGTGAATGGAAGAAAAGTCAGCTGCCACTCAAAGCTTCAGATCTGGAAGACAGGGCGTTTAGATACGCCCATTTTCTATAATTTACTGTTGAACTGTATTTCAAAACATGCTTTTTAGTATTCACACATTCCCTCTGCTTTCATGTATTTGCTTTGAAAAGGACACCGCGTGTCCTTCCTATGTAGTGTGGAGACACCCAGTGGAAAAAACAAAATAGCAAGGAATTAAATGACACTATGCTAACACAAGCTGCTAAGAAAAATCATCTGTATTTCTTATTTATGCTGCGATTCCCAACAATTCGAGCGTTTCCTCTTGACTATTAACTGTGAGACTAAAGTTCTCATTTAAAAATCTTCACTATCAATACCTGAAATAAATGATACTTTTTAATCTTCCCAATAGCAATTTCTTCTTTGAGATTTCTCTTTTTTCTGTGATTTGGAAGGAATAGAAGATTATATAAAACTACAGACGAATTAAACCTCATACTTTTTCTTTTTTAACCATCATAAAAATCTCCACAAAATGTTTTAGTTTTATATTTGGAATAAAGATTTCATTTTTCATTCTATTTTCTGATCTGATTTTATCTTCCTTTCCTTGAAATGTACTATAATGCCGAAATAAGAAAACAATTTAACAGAAAACATATGCATGCTACTTACTTGGGTGACCCAGAAAGAAGGGCAACTTACTAGCTGCTCTTCTGTGTAGAAATCAATAAATTTCCTATTTTAAAGAAAGATTTTGCTTAAAGTAAGAACTCCTTTATTGTACATCTTGTGACTAACGAGATCCTCACAAATCTTTGTAGATGTAGCAGGAGAAATAGTTTAAAAGACTTAGTTCACATCTCCCTAATACTTTTTAGAATTTTTTTTTTTAATTGGAAAACCATTACTCAGAAAAACGGTAGAGTCCAAATTCTTCTTGCATTATGTTATCTCCTACACTCTTCATCTGACCAGTGCAGCAGATGAAAAACAAGGAAATAATTACAGCTCCACAATTCTGCGGGCAAGCCAACACCAACCTAATGTCCTAGCAACACATGTTTTTCATAAGACATTACACATCAGCTGGATTAATGGATCAAAATTTTGTCCCTCTTCTGATGTCAGAGAGGCAGAAGTGTTTGGAGCAGAAGCCAGCTCTGTGTGCTTTATTCCAGCTGAGAGCTTTCCATCAACAGAACAATTCTCTACCGATTAATTACAGCCAGCATCTGGCTCCTTTATATCACCTGAACACTAGAAGATGTCAGATCAGTGTGGAGATATCTGTCCTTTCATGTAGCAGTTAGTGAAACCAATACTACAGGATGTAGTAGTTAATTATTACATACTATCTATGTAATTCTTTGAATAAATTAATGGTATGAATCATAGCATTAAGTGCCACTAGAAATGATTAATGGAAAGGAATAGCAGATTAATATAAAACAAAACAAACAAACAGAAAAGACAATAGAGCTTCTCATTTTACTTGATATTTTCTGTTAATTTTGGATATTTAAGTATCTTAACTTTCTTTGACTAATTTACTTTAAAGGAACAAGATCAAGGTCAAGGTCATGTTGGACAGGGCTCTGAGCAACCTGATCTAGTTGAAGATGTCCCTGCCCACAGCAGAGGGGTTGGAATAGATGACCTTTAAAAGGTCCCTTCCAATCTAAACTATTCTATGATTCTAAGATGGACATGGGAACACTTTTAATAAAGTCTTTTTCCAAAATGGACTTGTTAAAAAAGCATACATGTTTCATCAAAATTAGTATTTTCTAAAGCCACTTGGAATAATCCAGTGTAAACCTTCAGCTGACATTTTTGGAGAACCATCCAGAATAGTTCAGAGATCTTTTTTTTTTCCTGAATAACAATAGCCAATTTAAGATTGCTGTGTAGAATTATATTTGGTTTTCTTCTTCATATTACCTGGCACTTTTTGAAAATTTGTTATTATATTACTGCATCATACAGTACTAAAAGATCCTTCTCAAACTCTCTGCAGTCAAATTAGTTTTCACTGTTTAAAATAATTGAGGAAACAAAATTTGTTGTTGATACATATTATTTACCCTTTTTGTTAATGTATAGAATTATACAGAACAGCACAAGTCTATGGACAGATCCTTGTGGGACTTCCTGAGTAACTTCATCATGAATATGTGTAATTTCTTCCTTATATCTCTTTTTAAAAAAATAGTATTTCAAATACTCTTCTAACCATTGTTAAACAGCAGCAATGATTCTTTTTCAATGATCCCTCAAATGTATGTACATTTGGAAAAAGCAGATCTAAATCTTAATGCCTATGGTTTTCTCTCTGACAACTTGATAGGGGAAAACATGAAGGTAAGAGTATTATTTAACTACAATTCCATTAAATATAGGTCTTGTCTCTTTCAATAAGCACAGGTAATCACATATTCAGTAAACTTTTTAAATAGCCATTCAATATAAAACCATTTTAAGAGAGATATGCAAAATCTTACTCTATATGACTAAAACTCAACAGATTACACTAGCACTGCAGCTTTACAGCTGGATCTCTAGACACCCATTACATTTTGTGAGCTGTTTGTACTGTAGCTTTTGATATTCTTAAAGGATTGACGGCATCCATTTCCTTTCAAATAAGGTCGTTTTCAATTTAGCAGCATTCAGCAACCTGCAAATCTGAGTCTGCAAGGCACTCTTAAGAATATCACTTTCAGACGATGGATGTTTTCCAGGTGGTTTTGCAGAGAACCATGAAATGCAGCTGCTACAAAACCTTTGATGAGACGTAAGTAGAACAACATCAAAAGTGCACTTCTTTCTGAGCAAATACATGAAAGCGCAAAACTAGCTGACAGTGTCACAACATGGAATTCATTTTAACTTGCAGACAGAAACCAAGAGGAAAGATTATTTCTATGGCCATTGCTTGGAGCATGGCCTATACAGTATAAAAACACAGAAACAGATTTTTAACTCCATCATCATATAATCAGACACAAAGCAAAAATTAAGCCTTTCAAATAGAAGTATATACACACACACATAAAACACACACACATATATATATGTATGGTATCATAAATCATGATACTAACTTCTCTAAAATCTCTTTTCACTGCAAATAGCAAGATGCATAAACAAAATTCACACTGGCAACTCTCCTCGCAGCCTCACCCAGCCTCCTAAAAGGTACAGCAGCTGGTACGGACAACAATGCTCAGTAAGCCTAAGGCAAGCACAGTATACTTATACTCATTTATCTAGTTTGTTAAAAACCAGCTCAGTCTAAGTGTTTCATCAAACATTTATAAAAAACACTGGCTGCTATACAAAAGGTCACTTCTCTAGGCAGAAATAATTGATTCCAACTTTATTATATGCTTAAGTTCCTAGCATATATTTCTTTATATCCTTTATAATTTTGTTCGGAAGATGGAAAGTTTAGATGACAAAGCCACCTTTCTGAATTCCCTATGCGCATTTGGACCTGGTAGACTTGTCTCAGTTATGTACAGAGACGGACCAGAGAATCTTATCTGTAATTAAAAATAATTTTTAAAATGTCTGTTCCCGAATAAAACATAATATAGTAATTATCATTGGAGGTATACTATTGAGAACACATTTCTTCAACTCACAGGACAAGACTCTGTGGGGGAACATACATGTAAAAATGAATGCCTTGACACAGTAAACTTGCCAGTGAATATTTCACCAAATTCGAATGCATCAGGCTTTATTTTGATCAGCATTTGGGACCATTCTGATGAATGAGAGGAATGTGAAACAGTGTTTACCTGAATTCTTACAGAAGGTGATTCCTAATTACAGAAAAACAAAAGAATTTCACTTTTTAATGTATGTGTGGTTTATTGCAAGGAGAAAATTGTTGCTATTGCAGCCACAAGCGTATGTTCCATGCCAAAGACCAGTATGTTTTAGTCATTTTTTCAATATCTGGGTATTTTGTATATTTTGTTTATTTTCACTTTAACACATATCTTTATTCATATTTGCTTTTCAGTATCACTGCAGTTGTAAGTACTTTATTCTATTTTGGTCCACTAAACTCCATCCGTATTTTGCAGTGAAAAAAATAATTTTATTGGGCTCAGAAAACCAAAAAAAGTTTCATTTCAGTACCCTTATAAAGACATTTCAGATCTGTTATCTTGCAAGAATTTCTTCCAATAAAACCAGAAACTGAACATACTCAGTCACCTACTAAATCACAAAGTCTTGGCAGAGTTTCAGTAGCTCTCTCCCTTCTATTGCCACTATCCTCGGGTACTGTTAGATTTCCTGGCAACATCCTTGCCAACACACAGTGGTCTCACAGCCATTCATGAGTTTCTCCTTCTGGTCAAACTCATTCATTTCAGCTTTTTCCTTTCATGATTCTTACAGAACATCCACAAGAGCAAAAGAGTCCTCGTCCTAGGCTTAGCATGCATACCCCTTTACTCTCGTCTATATGAACTGGTTTTACTCCTTGTTATCCTACTACCCTATCTGGAATTTCTAAAATATTTTTTGGGTTTGGGCTCTGTTTTGTTTTTTTTTTTTATCTTATTTTTTAAGAACCTCCATCATAGTGATACTTTAGTTCACAAGACATGTAACCAATTATTGGTATGGTTTAATTGAGTCTTGTACCTGTGACAACTTTTCCATCTGATTAACTTTTCCAAGCTGGTCCCACTCACATGCATATATACAGGGAAATTTGGCTGACACAACAGGATTTCCACCTGCGTATCTGCTATCATAACTGTCATTTACAAGGCGCTTGTGAATTTTTGTGCATTTTACACAAACTTTTTTGCAAGTTGAAAAATAAGCGTCCCATTTACAGTGCTAAGTAACAACAAAAGGCAGTGAAGAGGATATAACCTTTACATCAAAGCTGCAAAGTAGCACAGAAGCGCAGCAATGTATTTCAGAATGCTACCCAGAAGGATGACTTTAATATTGTTATTCTATGTCTGTCCGTTATCAGAAAAATGTCTATTGTCAGTATCATAAATGTTCAGCCTGCCTCCAGAAAACTATATACAAGGCACTTCTTGATGAGCACAGAGGGAATTTTTCCCTTGTTGCTATAGGATATTTACACTTTCAAGGATGCCCTGACTGGAAGCAGCACTTAAAATATATCAGCAATATTTCTTTGACATCTGTCACACACATTTCAGCACAGTTCTTTCCAACAACACATTCTCATGAATCATCTACTTAAAATCTACCTCATGTGCCAAAGAGATGGTGATAATGGAAACCTGACAGTTTTTTGGATTTGTTACACTGATGAAACCAGGCGATATGCTGAGACAAGTCCAAGCACCTATAGTGAAGGAGATGGAATGATGCAGTTGAATTCCATCTGTGCTACAGTTTGGCTTTTCCTCATGATAAACTAAATTATTCACGTTACTTTCCATTCCACACCAGGTTGGCAACTCAGCCACCACTGACCATCTTAAAAAGAGGGGAATGTCAGTTCTAATCAGGTAGACTAAGCTTGTTGGTAGAACCCCAGCAGGTCCAGCAATCAAGGAGAGAGCAACAAAGATATTTAGATTCAAGAAGATACAAACACATTTACCCTCAGTTCAGAGGCTATCACTAACCCCACCTTATCTGCTAAGAAGCACCCAAAACACATTTGAAAAAGACTTTGTTACTAAGCAATTTTAAATTTTCTAGTAAAAATCCTTAAAGTATTATAAGAACTTAGCATAAGAATCTCTGCACTAAGCCAGCCAGCCAACTCAGTACCCTGCCTCCAAGAGATACCAAGAGTGGATGTAAAGGAAAAAAATTGAAAAATAACTTGGAATGGTAATTCCAAAGTATACTCTCCCAACCTCCACCAGTTTGCAGCTCAGACTTCTTGACCCAGAGGCAATATCTTTGTGCTTCCCCATCCTTCAAGAATTCTTTCACAAATTTGCATAGCCACTTTTTGAATTCACATAAAATCTACAATACGACAGAAGAGTTCCACAGCCTAACTGTATGGTGAAAACCACACACAGTTGTTTGTAAACCTGCCACTTGCAGCTCTTCTGTGCCAAAATGGATGAAACTGACTGGAGTGACTTCGGCAGTGCACGCCGTAATGGAACTATTACGGCATGTAATACACACAAATTATCGATCAGTAATTTGGAGATGATCCTTGCAATGAAAACCTTTTGAACATAACCTGCCAGGATACAGTTAGATAAATGATGCCACAGACGATCTGCACATTTAGTGAATAACTGGATCACTATCCTTGAGACTATGAAATTAACTGCATCTGCACCTGCCAAATCAGTGAATGCATATGCATTAACCACAGACTGAAATAAATAGAGATGTGCAAGCTGCAAATTTTTTTAGCAAAGAGACTGATGAGACAAGGATAGTGTGAAAGGTCACTTCAGTGACCAGATAAAAAAGAGGATATTCATGTTTGAAATGTATATCTAATATCTTATAAGTCCCTCACATTACATCTAAAATGCTTTCATTAAAGAGCATCATTACAATGGGCGTCTTCAAATCACATTAAGGGCTGACATTTTTACCTTACCTTATTGACTATTCATTCTATAATTTTCTCCATAATTGTTATTTTACAATACAGCCCACAAGTAGCAGGGTCTTTTGTAGATGTACTCTTGAAGTTCAGTATCACTTACATGAATATATGCTTTGCCTTTTAACAGTTGTTGCCAGGTTTTGTTTGCTTGGGTCTTTCGACAATTTTGATATTGCTTCTGCCATTGAGTTTGCAATGATGCAGTGAGAGCATGACAATCAAATTTTGTTGCTCTGCAAAATTCTGAAATCCCAAGATGCAAACTGAAGTCCGTTACCTGTAATGATACCCTCCGGAAACACACGCTGGGCAAGCCATGCCATGGGAGAAGTTTTCCATGACTGCATGAAAAAGATCTATTTATTAATTGGAAAAGCAACAAACTATCACAAGGTATACTTGATTTGTTTCATGCTACCCCGCTCCTGCTAATTTCCTGGAAACCTATCGCAGACACTGCATTGGCTTTATTGTTTTTAATGCCTAAAACTATCTGATCTGTAATGAATTTGCTTTGCAAATGAGATTAACTTGCTGGAGAAGGTCAAATATAGATTGTCCATGAGGGCCTGAAAAGTCTCCATTTTTCAGACTTTTTTTCCCCAAGTTTTTCACAGAAAGGAACAGCACATGCAAAAGTGACCTGGAAAAGAACTTGTGGTTTTCACATAAGAATAAGTACTAGCATTAAAAAGAGAGGCAGAAAGGTAGTTATTTTCTGTACCCAGAACCACCATAATTTTGTATGCATGATGACAGATACTGATAATTATCTGTTAGTTATCTATACATATACACTGATATTATACTGTTCTTGCATGCCATTTATCAAATGTAGGTTTTACATGACATGGCCACTAAGCTCCAAACATTCCAATATATTTAGAACCAAAGTCAAAATGCAGTTTAAAGTGCTAGCATTAGCTGTGAACTAAGCAAATTCCCTAAGAAGAGATGGTCTTCACAACCAAGGGGCAATGCACACAATGTAGATTTTATATTTCTTTCATTCACTTTTATGGTACAGTTATTTTATTTTACTTGTTGTTAATTTGAAACATTGTGACCATTGTATTCTGCTTATAAATTACTCCACCTTAATTTAAATACAGATGCTTCAAGTCTTTCTTTCTGAGAAGCCAATAAAAGCAATTTATAGAAACAAGAACCAAAGCATTATCTGTCACTTAATTTATAAAATTTAGGTTTTCCTTTAGTGTCGTATTTTTAATTGGATACATCTGTAATTTATTTATTTTTACCCCAAGAGAAAATGTGTCATAAAATGGCTACATATTAATGATGAATACATTGATCAATGCAGAACAGTCTCTTTGACATATGATGCTGATCATAGAGGTTCTTAAAGTTGGTGCAGTGAGTGAAACTAGTGCACCAGTAATGAATTAGCACCAGGATATCAGCCAAGAGATGTGCACAAACTCTTTGCTATGCCACACTGACCTTAATATTATTAAATAACAGTGTTTGTCTGCGAATAAAGTTAACTGTTTTTCCAAAAGTCTAGGTTAACAACAGACAGAACTCCCTAGATTCTGTATTATAAACACTGAATGCAACACTAGTAAGAATAATAGTTTAAAAGGCTTCGTCTAGAAAACATAATTTATACATTTTTTGTATACTCATCTCATTACAATAACCTCTTCTAACCTTGAAATGCACATTTTTTTCAGTTTGCATTATTTCCATCTGAAAGATTTGAAAAGTTGATCCTGGGGATAATTTTTCACTAGTCTGGGACCTAAAGTTTCTTATCCAGATAGCTCTGTGTGTTCTGAGGAACTAATGAGTTCATCATACGTGAAAAAAATATATACACAAAATTTGGATACTTTTTTCCTGACCTATAGAAAATAACATCTAAAGGTCTTGGGATCACTGCATAATGCTTCTTACCTCCCTGAATTTGTTTTATGTGCCTCAGATCCTTTGGAATGAAATCAAAGCAGGCTGCTACCACTTTATCTTGGAGGGATACGTCATAGAATCATTCCTCTCCTTTTATCCATAAACTAAGCCCATGGTATCTTCACACAAGTCTGTCTCTTCTTGTCTCAGGTGAAGATTTCATAGGGTCCCTTATTTAGACAAGTATCATCTTCTCACTTCCCACCTGCCCTCTACATTATTCATGACAGACACGCCTTAAAGAAAATTTCAGGGTCCAGCTCGTTTTCACAGAAAACACAAGTCCTCTGGGGAACCAGAGGCATTTCTAACTCCTTTCAGTTCACTGCTGCATGGGAAAGCTTTTGCTTCCTTAAGAGACGTCATATTGCTTCAGAAAGATTAAAATACTAATTGTCTGAATCAACCAGCTTGCTATGCACCTGAGTCAGTTTTAACACATAAGGTGTTATTTTGACAGTCACCAATGTTGATTGCCCAGCCTGTTATACGGTCAACACTATAGTGAAAGGGGCCAAACATCTGCATTCTCATTAAGTTTTGCAGGAGCGATAGACATTTAGAATTTCTGATAAACAAATGCATATTTTCCCAAGTACCTGGAAAAGGGAATCTCCAAAGAACATTCACTATGTGTTTTCATTTTAAATATAAAAATTTGTTAGTATTTGAGGAAGATGCAAAATATAGAAGAGCAGATATACCTTCTCTGCCCAAAAATGTATTTTGTGGAGGATTTTGCCCAGAAGAGGTCCAATTTTCTCACAAGGAAGCAGACTAGCTCATTAAAAGGAAATTTGCTTAAGCATTATATATTCAAGAATATATAATGCTTAATTTTGTAAAAGTTTGGAAATGTCCAAGAAGTAAGAAATTCTCCTCCTTCCCACCCTCCTTCCAAAAACATAAAACGCTAAGAGAATCTATTGGGAAGCAATTTCTAGAACTAGATGGCTTCTGGATCAAACAAACAGTTGATGGATTGCACACTTTAAAATCACTAACTAATGAAGTGAAGGTCATCACAAATTAAAAACTGAAGCTAAGCTGTACATTAGAAACTAACTACTACCAAGACTATAGATCAGACTGTGCAATATGGAATCTGTGGAATCCATCTGGCTAGTGCACAAGAAAAAATCCATCTTCTTTGGTACTTATCAAGTCAGATGATTCCACAGAACTGTGAAAGTTCTCTCAGCTTTTTTTCAAGATACAAAGTACTGGAGACATATGCTTTCAAAAGGCTGCCTAGACAAAAACCACAATTTTAGAACAGAAGGGCTATTAGAAGTAATTCAGTTTACGGTATGCACTAGGGCTGAAAGTGAAAAAGCTAACCTCTATCCAGAACTACAACCATTTCTCCAGAATGTATTTTAAGGAATGATGCAGCTAAGAAAAAGTTAATTAACACAACATGTCTCCTGCTCTACACCAAGGAGATAGAATCCACTATATTCTTAACCAGCTCTATAGGAACAGTTTTGTATACATCTCATTCTGACCCTCCAGGTCAAATTGCAAAACATAGGGAATTTTTTTTGAAAACTATGAGAACTTGAAAAAAAAGACAAAAAACAAGGAAGAGGTTGAAAGCAAGCATAATTATTGACACGTAGATTTTCATATAGACTATAGTACATAAAAACATAACACTGCCTGTTCCAGAAAGAGATCCAATTGTTTAATGCACTTTATAGAAGGTTACACATTTTTTTAAAAAAGTATCAAAAATAAAAATAAATGTTTTCACAATCACTTTACACTTCAATGAGAGCCCCTCTCATTGTCTTTAATGTGGTACAAACCTCACCTATTAAGGTCTTATCTTTCTTTAGTAAAATTACCTTAACTACAGTGACTGTTCCTATGAACACAAGCCCTTAGACATCTACATGCTTTTCTACACATGGAAGAGTACACTATAAGCTAGGGACGACTTTACAGTGCACTCACCAGTCCATCCAACTTACATATTTCTTTTTTCCCTCGCTATGCATAATCTCCCTAGGCTGGAAACGATCTGTGCCCCCATATGCTACAAGCTTTGTGTGTCCTTTCCCATATTCCTGTTGACTTCTACTACTCTCTTTTCCTCTCCTCTTCACATTGCAAGAGCACCCTATAATCTGCATTATAACCTTCTGCCTATCTACTGGACACTATTCTTAATTTCTCTATTTCTTTCAGATGAGACTGATACTTTTTTTTTTTTTTGAGTTTGCATTCTTGCATCATTTGGTCAAGAACTCCCACCACCTATCTCAGAGCTGTGAATGTATTCTAATCTAAGGGAAATGAGTTCACAGATTAATCTCCACACTAGTTCCTAACAGACTTTTTCACACGTCATGGTGGGTAGACCCAACATCCTTGAGATTTTAGTATCTGTCTTTACTTGGGAGAGTTTTAAAAGTAAAGTAACATGAACATTTGAAGATCATGTCTGAAATCCACTAGCAGATATATGTGCTTACTCAATGCTTTTCTAGGAATTTCTTCAGATTTGGAGCCACATGAGTATATTCCCTCTTCATCTTAAGTTCAAGTCCAAGGACTTGGTCCCCTAAGATCACATATATGCAAATCATAATTTTTTTAGACTTTTTTCTTACTCTTGTTCCCACATGTGAAAAATGAGAGCAGTGCCAGACTGATGTTTGTAGTAACGAAAACCAATGCATTCTTTTTTCTTCTTTTCTTACAGTAAGTTTCTAGCACACAGATATTTTTATACGTGATATTAGTTCACTTCCTTGTTTCAAATGTATGAGATATATTTGATAAAGACTAGAAGCCACCTGCATCAACTGCTACCTGAATAACTCTTTCTGTAGGTTCATAGCTGTGTAACTGACATCAGAGCCTTTCCCCAAGTCTCTGTAGAATGAACTTCAGTTACACGGATCATCAGGATGTTTCTAAATAAGGGTCACTTTTCAAAAAGCAACCAATTTTCTATGCAGTTTTTGCCACTTTTTAAGTTATTTCTAAAAAACATTTCACCCATGTCTAGACCTACTACCCACTGCTGACTCATATTCAGGTACCCCTTATAGCTGCCTCCAGCCAGTCCCAATAGTTCTTACTAGAAAATCCAGCATGCCTTAACGTATCTTTTGAATAAAAAGAACTGCTTGAGAATTATCTGATGATTTCTTCTGAACTACCTTGCATCACATCCTTTACAGGACCTACGAACAGCTCTATCTTTTTTTATTCTAGGCAACTTTGAAGGTAATCTAACAGAACATCCATCAAGATAAAAACCACACACACAGCTGGCTAAACACCAATAGGTTTGCAAATTATGGATCTAGAGACACTTGCTATTATTTCAGTGGGAGTTTCAAGTGGGATATAGGGCTGAATTTTCTTCCCCTATTGGTCCAATACAATTCCTAATACATGAACAGCTTGAGTAATATCTTGAGAACTAGAGAAGCATTAATATATTCTTGATCCAAGTGAATGCTAAGCATTAGTATCTTCCCTAAATAAGGTAAATGCAGTAGGGAGAACATGATGACAGTATTAAAGTTAACGACCCAGTGCAATAGTATTTAAAACAGATTTGGCGCTAGCTTAATCACATTAATTGCTACATTGGACAAACTGAAGAACAATGAATACATTGTCCCTGAAAGTCCTGAAGCAGCATCTTGTCCATTATCTTAAGGATGCAGTGACATTGATGATCTTCAGGTAACTGGAACTTTGAGTGTACTTTGTTTGTCCTGCTACATCAGCTAACTATGAATTATTAATCTAAGCAGTCCTCAAATTATTTTTTCCATATTCTGTGAAGTATCTTTAACAAGGCAATCTGTCTCTTTCCTTAATCACAGCAATACTGGACAAAGACTATTACTGATTTTGGGATAAGATGGTAAGACAGGAGAGAGAGAGATGTCATCTAGCACTACTAAGATGATTGGCATTCAGCTTAAAATATATGTATTCTTCCCTTTTTTAAAAAATTCCATCATGAAGGAACTAGCTTTGTCAGAAAGTACCGGCAGCCATTCCCCCAAAAGTAACCACATATACCTCAGTTCCGCCATGGTCAAGACCGTCTGGGAAGTGTATGGTCTTTTTTAATGTGATGTTTCAAGATGATTTAGAGTAGTTGCACTGTGATCCTCAAGCAGCCTATCACTGAGTACCACCGCAGTCTCATGCTACCCATAGCTATCTGAAAAGCCTGTGGTGAGCTGGTTTTGGGGGTTTTTTTTCTTTTTTTTTTTGTTCTCCCCTCCACCCCCAGTCTCAGGCTAAGTATATCAATAAATTCATTGACCCTCAGACATTCCTCCCCCAAGACTATCTAGCTCTCCTGGAAGCTCAAGCAATGCATGAGAGTTCCCGTAATTCCTCCAGAGGCCCAGAAACAAAGAATGAGTAGACTAAAGAAAAAAAACTATAAATAGCACTGTCTTTCTAACCTCTGTGCAATCACAGGAAAAGATAGACATGGTAGCACTGAACTAAGTCAGAATTCTATAAAACAAAAACACATCATGGCTGATGGCACATAGATCCGATTTGGTTACCAATAATAAAATAAGGATATGTAAAACAGGATATATGCTAGGAGGGTATGAATCAGATTTCAGACAACCTGACTGCTATCACAGCCATCAGATATTTAAAATAGAATCCTTGACAAAAGGAAAAAAGGAAATGATTGGAATAGGATTTCCCATGATACAATTAACATGGTCAGATTAAAATGTCCTATTTTAATTGAAGAGGGTCTAAGGACACATACTCACTAATGAAATAGATAATATAATAAATCAGATAACTTTGTAGAATAAAGACAATACTCATGCCTTTTTAATTAGATAAAGGTTTGCGTGAAAAACAAAAATAAAACCAAAAACCTTATTTTATTTTCTTTGCTGCATTAGATGGAACAAACAGATATAAAAAAGTAGAAAAATCTGTATTTGTTCAGATCTCAGAAAGCACAATTTTTAATAAAAATTTCTTAGAAAAAAAAAATCAATATAATTACCTTTCATGTCAAGTTCCTAGACTCTAGGTCATTTTTCCACTTTCTTCATAAAATCAGTCAAGTTTGTATATAGGACTATCTACACATAGTTTGAGCAACAGAGACAGGAAGTCTTTTAATCACATCCAAGGTCATAGAACTGAAGTGGGCAACAAGTCTTCCAGATTTTTTCTGCTTACACTATCATATTATGTTCTCTTTTTGCAAGCATTATCTCTTAAGGGAAAGAATCTGCTGTCAGCAACTGCAGTATTTTCTGCTAAGTCATTCCACCACCTTGCAAAGACATTTGAAAACATAAAAGTGATTTACCACAACATTTTACAACAAAATGCTGCACTAGTTATATGAGAGATGAGCACAATATATCAATATGCAGAGTAGAAAAGCTCCTGCAAAAATATTAGCAACAAACTATAGGAGCTCCACAGTCACAGCAGGCCTAGGAGCTCAAAGACCCTTGTGATTTCAAACAGTAATACATTCTGATGAAGCAGTGATCAAGCTTAAGAACTCTGTAAAGACCCTGTGAAGACCCTATCTGAAGAATTACAAATTAGAAAAATTAAACTGACTTCACAATATAGTTGTGAAAATTGTCTCTATAACACACATGTAGTAACCTCTTCAGCCAATAGAGATTGTCCTGGTTTCAGCTGGGATAGAGTTAATTTTCTTCTTAGTAGTTGGTATAGTGCTGTGTTTTGGATTTAATATGAGAATAATGTTGATAATACAATAATGTTTTAGTTGTTGCTAAGTAGGGCTTATATTAGTCAAGGACTTTTCAGCTTCCCATGCTCTGCCAGGTGCACAAGAAGCTGGGAGGGAGCATAGCCAGGACAGCTAACCCAAACTGGCCAATGGGGTATTCCACACCTTATGACGTCATGCTCAGTATATAAAGCTGGGGAAAGAAGGAAAGGGGGGGGAGGGGGTGTTTGGAGTTATGGCATTTCTCTTCCCAAGCAACCATTATGCGTGATGGAGCCCTGCTTTCCTGGAGATGGCTGAACACCTGCCTGCTGATGGGAAGTAGTAAATTAATTCCTTGGTTTGCTTTGCTTGCGTGCGCAGCTTTTGCTCCCCCTATTAAACTTTATCTCAACTCACGAGTTTTCTCACTTTTACCCTTCTGATTCTCTCCCCATCCCACCATGGGGGAGTGAGCGAGCGGCTGCGTGGGGCTTGGTTGCCAGCTGGGGTTAAACCACGACATAGATATACTTTTGCCTTGTACTAGCCGGTAGAAGCCACAACACAGTCTTAAAGAAACAAAGTAGTTACTGAAGAAGGCTCGAAGAGCCACAAAGACATTTACTTCGAAGAGAGTGTCTGCAGACTTCAGAGGAATAACTCTGAAGATGACCTGAGTTTTCAGTGCCACCCACACCAACAAGGAGACATAAGTAGCTGCAGCACACACATAAACAACCACTTGCACAGAAAACACTTTCCTTCTCCCTTGTTTCTATATTTTATTTCTTATTGATATGCTTCCTATAGTTTCTGCTTGTCCCAACTATTTTGTACTTGCTAGTGGCTATACACAGATGCCATAAAATACTGAAGGAATTAACTGCTGAGGTGAGGATAAGTGCATAATTTGCAGGGTATCTATTACTACAGATGACATATTGCAAAGGAGATCTACACTTCAGGGGACAGAAGTTTTAGGAAGGCCAGCAAGTGGGGGGGGAACCAAACAACACCCCCAAAATTACAGAAAGACATAAGGAAGCGCATTTTATGATGAAGTACTGAGGTGATTATGGATCCCCACAATATCATTAATACAAATTCTCTGGGACAAAAAAATCACATGGTAGAAGTAAAGTTCTTTTGTTCTCACAGTTAATACCTATTGAGTCTATTCTGAAACAGTTATGGTTTCAGTGTACCAGCTGCACAGAGGGAAAGTTTATGTGATGAAATGGAAAGGGCTGCAATCCCTGTTCTGTCCCTTTTAATCCTGGATTTTCAGATGACATGAGGAACCCAGGTGGAAAGATATGCTCTGCATGTCTGGCCATGCGGCAGAGAGGAAAATGTAATTGATTATTCTTATTAAGGAAACTGGTTTTGCCAGAAGTATCAAGTTTATTCAGTTTCATCCTTAAAATGAAATATGCAGTGTAGTTAAATATTCTATCTTTATTTTATACACAGCTTGAGCTGACTATAAGTATTTCAGTGATAGCAATAATGAAAAATGCAATATTAACTTAACTAGAAAATTAATGGAAAGAGAGGGAAGGATGCTGTGATCAAAACCTCAGATCTTTAAATGCTGATAATCCATACACTGTCACTGCTTCTGTCTATAAAAATGTTAAGAGTTGCCTTGAGACCATCAAAAAGGAAGAATGGCTAGAAAAAGACAGATATATTCAACATCAAGAGATTCAAATAATGGCTTCAGAGAGTGAAAGGAACAAGATGTCTCCAGTTTTTCTTTTACACCAGTCTAATAATAAATTACACTTCTGTGCTTAATCACTCTTTGCAGAAACATTACTTTGTGGGTACCCAAATACTGGATGTATTCAGACACTGGATATGTTATCATTGTAGTATTTGTAAATGTATCAGAATCTGCTGAAGCTAAGGTTCAAGAAAGATACATAACCGTAAGAGCAATCTACCCAATGAAAGAAACCCTCAGATTTTATATTGTTGGTAAGAAAACACTCAGAAGAGACCTCTACATTTGTGTCCCCAAAGGACACATGCTTTTCATTAGTATATCAGGAATCTACTATTGGCTATGCAAATTAGGTAATTTACTATCAAATTATGCAATTTCCATGCAAAATCATAGATTGCATAAGCTACTATTAAATTTTTATTTTTAAAAATTTATTAGTGACGTCAAGAGTCATCTGAAAAACGGCTTTAGAAAATTAGCCTTAGGCAAAAAAACGTAAAATCAACACGCGATGCTGTCAAGCAATGAAACATATCTGAAATTTAAAGGCAACAGTGTCACTTTTCTATGCATGGAAAGTTACTACCCCAAAGTAACAGAAGGAACTTTAAGAAGCTATTAGTGAAGTTTCTGTCTCTTCAGAACAGCGGTAATTGACAAAAGAAAGCAACCTGACAAAATACAGCTCACTCGTTCCAGAACTTAGATTCTGCCTCTCAGCATTAAACAAGTGAAGTCTGATGGGACCAGTCACATTGCAGCAGAAGAGCAACTGATGGCCACTACTCTCTCTATTGATTTTTTTTTAACTTGCTCTCAGGAGCATGTTTTGAATAGCTTCAAGAGGAGAATCTGTAAACAAGCACTTTCTAAATTCTATTAGCCTAATAAAGCATTGTAATCTATTGTGAGTTCAACTATTTGGAAGCTTCCCTCATACCATTTTAATTTTCATTTCTCTGATCAGGACTACAGTGATTCATGTACCTGGCTAACAGCCTGGAAGAAAATCTTGTAACATAAAGGATGGAGAAGACTCTGTGAATAAGTCTTTTTTGAAATTGAGAAATAGGGAGAATAGAGAGCCAAAATGTTCAGGGTGGAAGTATAAGCCCAGAGGACCAATTCTCTTTACCCTTTCTCTCTCCTTTGTAATGACTTAAAATTATGAAAGGTTTAAAGGCTGCAGAAAGGATCTTCAAGTTAAGGAAATACCCAAGAAAATACAGAACTTCATCACCAACTGTTTTCTGCTTACCTTGCTGCCACGCATCTGGACACTTTCTGCACAGTGAGCAAAAGCAGCTGTCTCAAGCCTGGTATCTTTGTCCTTCTTGTTCTCTGGTGGCTATATGAACAGCCAAATACTGATCTCTTCTCCTTTTTTATGTATCAGGGAATGTGTGTGGTGTGTTGGGTCAATAGTAAAGGCTAACCTACAGGGTCATGTTGTAGGTGGGGAACGTTCAGGAGCACCTTCTCCATGTATCATTTAAATAACTTTAACAGATAATGTAGCCTTGCTGCTTTGGCAGCATTTAAAGTTCGACTGAAGTATATGCTTAGTAAGAAAGCTAGCCATGGGAGGATCTTTTTGTTTAAAATGCTTGCATTTTCACGTTGGTGCCTGACTTCAGTCTCACAATTAACTTGAACCGATGCTTACTGGTTCTCAGCAAGACCATGTCACACAATGAGACCATGCAGTACATTATTATCTTGCCTTAGAAACAAGTTAGACAAACACTGCCAAGGCAGCATGTGGAAACTTCTGTTAATGATGAAAAAACTGAAGCTGTAACACAAACAGAATGAGAGAAGCAAATATTCTGGAAGCCTAATGACTGCTTCTAAGATCTACAAGAAAGGCTGCAGATCTGCAGCAGCAAGGTAAGCACGAGGCAGCAATGATGACTGGAAAGTTTCTAAAAGGAGTTCGAGGCATCATATGCTTTGCTAGAGCTCTTTCCAGTACCTGATGTCAAACACTTCGAAGAAAAGTATGAGAGATACCATATGAGATAAATATGGGAATAAGCTACTTCAGTCAAACATCTCAGTTTAATTCCTACTGCTTGGAGACTCAGACATGATCGTTTATATCCCTGACTTTTTTTTAAAGCATAAATTAAAACTCTTTTTTTAGTCAAAAGCATCCAATTCCTTATGATTCTCACCGATTTTTTTTTTTGTCCCAGGGCAACAAGAATGAAGGAATCCAATGCCTGCAGAAAAAATGTTTTTCTTTAAACTCACCTCTACTTCTTCTTCCAAAAAGAAATTTAACTTTGACAGTAGCCTAGAATGTGAAAATCCTACTATGAAAGCATAAAACCTAAAATGCTTGATTTCCAAAGCCTTTTTAAAGAAAAATAGTCTTACAATGCAGGTTTTGGTGGGTTTTTTGTTTGAAGAAGCACAACCTCCTTCTGCATGGAAATGTCTTTCTCTCAAGAGAGCATAAATGGCTTCCTGATACCTGTTATCATTCACTAATTTTCATTGACATCAAATGTTTTTGTTACCAAGGAAAATGTAAAACTTTGCGCTGCTTAATCCATTTACATTTTTATATATTTCAACTCTCTTATTATTCATCTTCTCAGATACTTAGGTATTACTACATATCTGGGTTTATACCTGACTTTGCTTCTAAGAGAAATCAGCTTTTACTACCATCCTCTGTACTGCTATAATGTCTTTTTTTTTTATGATGCAGTAATTAGAACTCAACATACTACTCTATGGAAGAATTTAACAAGAAATTTTATTGTCTCATTATTTAGTCTGATTTGCATTCTTTTTCCTCTACCATTGAAGCTCAGTTTCATGCTGCCTGGATTGCTGGAGAACCTTAATTTTTACCATAGCTATTGGTGAATTAAATTAGTACTTATGAATTCTTTACAGGCTAGGTTTTTTTCTTCCTTGAGCATGAAACACATGACAATTCAATTGCAATTAATTGTCAACATAAAGAAGTTACTGGGGATTCTTCCCAATGTCCTGAATTTGTTCCTTCTGAGTTTAAAAACTACTTACTTAAGCCAGGCAGAAAAGGGAGAATTTTTAAGGTCATGACAATATGAATGTAGAGAACTGAAAGCATGGTTTTGTCATCCAGTCTGATGGAGATCAACAAAAATATTACAGAAGTTTATATGCAATTATTTCTTAGTGGGTGCTAGCTCTGCTTCTGATAGCACTGAGCCAGTTTATGTTATTTTCTAGATAACACAGTGGATTATCTTAAATGAGAAAAAATGGAAAATGCAATAAATAGGATAATAAAGAATTTCTGCTGTATTTTAAAATCATATTCTTTGGGGTCCTCTATAATGTGATAATGACAGAAGCAAACATGATATTCACATAAAAGCTAAACCGGGGATGAGGTATCTATTCCCCAATCAGACATCACAAAATACTTCTTTGATTAACTCTACTATAAGAAGTCTCACATGCACCTAAATTGATTCCATATGGTAACTCAAAACCATTTTTGCAACCTATGAGACACTGTACGGCATGGCATACTAACCTCCTGAAAAATGTGGAATTTTTCTGGGGATTTGTTGTCCCAGATTACTTCTGTAGCTTGTAGGGGATTTTTACCTACCAGAAGACCACTGTTTTAAATACATCTTTCAGAGGAGGCAATCTGTTTTTGCAATGAATCTTTTGTCATGGCAGTAGCTTCCCTTTTATGTTCAGTAAAACCAAGAATGGCGATGTTGCATACAGAGAAACATCAAAATCAGGAGCAGTAAGAATGGAGTAAGAATGTTGCAACCTGAATGCAATGTGCTTTTAAAACCTCTACAGAATTATCATGTCAGCATCCATTCCAGGCTTCACAGCATCCACATCTTCCCAAACACCCCCTAACAAATCATAACTACGTGCTTTTTAAATATCTACACTGCTTGCACCCATTTAAAGGTTTTTCGATTGCATTAACATATTCCATTAAAGTAATAACTTTTCAGAAGACAAAAATTTATATTAATACTCCAACACAACCATAAGAGCTCTTCAGAACAATGGGTCAATTATCACATCACTGTTTTATTCACCAAAGAGATTACGGAATTGGCTTAATCCACCTACTCTGACAAGTACCTTAACTGCTATTTTTATCTTGGCTGTTAAGTCTGAAACAATTAAAGAAAGTTCAACAGCTAAAGCTCTACGTCAAGTATCAGAGATGCTTCTAGCAACAGTTAGAGCCTTGTTTAGTTTGCTACCTTACTTGCATTGCCCTTTCGAATGCAGTAATGGACATTCTCAAAATTTATGTTAATCTTGTCATATACAATTTCCATTGACAGGTCTACCTTGCTGGCCATTATCCTGCAAAGAGGGAACAAACAAGGTTTCATTTGCTGAAATCTGGTATGATTCCAGGACTGCATATCCACATTACATCCTTACCAGCAGCAAAGTTCATGCCAGCTGCCAGTCCTCAGTGTGCACAGCATATGAACAGAGAGCTAATAACCCTGTGCCCACACTGCAGGAGTGCTCCAGCTGCTGTGCAATCTCAGCCTTGGGTCATCAGAAGGGAATTCACTCATAGTACAACAGTAGTATGTTCAAGTGCATACCACAAGACTCCAAATGCAGACACAAAACTCCAAACATACAGTAAAGCAAATATGC
>NW_009201993.1:0-7219 GCF_000690835.1 Fulmarus glacialis | reverse complement strand
CTCACTCAATCATCAGTGTAGATGCATACCCAGCAGAAAACAGCACTGTCTATATCCTAGCTGCATATATTTTCAGGGACAAGTGCCATTTCTGTTGAGTGTATGAGAAGTAAGAAACAATTAGGTGAGTTTGTCTTTATTCTCTAATGATATTTAAAAATTTAGCAATAAAAGTGCTATATTAAAAGGACTAACATGACTAAGAAATATAATTCATGTATAAACATCTCACTCCATAAATATTCAGCAAGTCTCCCAAGAGCTACAGCTGGAGATAGTACTGATGTTCAGTAGAACTGGATTAGGCTGTGGGACAGACACTTTCTGATAAAACCAACCACTCTAATCCAAGTGTAGGAGCACAACAGAGAGCAGCCAGCTCTCTAGCAAAAACAACAAGCGCACAAATGAGAAAATAAGAACTTGAAAAATATTCGGAGTGATTCATGTTTCTTTTTTTCAGAAACATGTATCCTTCAGCACAGACATTCCCAAAACTCACTCCTACTAAAACCTAATACTTTTCCACCTGTGGCTTCACACACCTGCCCCAGGTATCCCATGAGGCACTGCCCACAAAAGGCTCACCTGAACATCAGTGAGGCCAGAGGATTCCATTACATACTTTGTGTTGTAGTTGTCTCAGACACAAAAATAAAGATGAATGACAAGCTGTAGTGCCTTGTTGGAATGCAAGTCTTTCCAGCTTCCTTTCCCACTTTCACATACGAGTTTTCTCAGTCATATAGCCCATACCTCTCCCACCAGGTGGTTGATAAGAAAGTTCCAGCTATCTACAAGCAGCTCCACAGCATCAGCAAGCTAAAGCATTTTTTCCGCCTTGGAGTGTATTCATAACCAAGCTATCACCTAAACAGACAGCCTAATGTATGACAAACATTCGATAGAGCTTTTACAGATAACAGAAACACACTATACGCCTTAACAGGCCCCAGAGAACACATTCAATGTAAAATGGATTGTTAACCAAACTTTTGAACAAAACCAGGTTTACTTAGATATGATAATGTCTGGCATTTAAACCATTCTTCAGCACTCTGAGATGTCATTTTTTTCTTTAATAGGTTTATCTTTTCCCAGCCTTTAAAACACCTCTCCCTGATTTGCTAGTACAAATTTTTGTATGCAGATAAGACCAAAATCACAGTAGAAGACTACGACATCAGTTCAACCACACTGTCACCTGCAGCTGATGTAGTGCCTTGGTCTGTGGGCTAGTCTGGCATAAAAGCCAACATCCACATCACGCTACCTGTCTTAACAAATCCATTCCTCTGGTTAATATTCTTTTTAATTTCTAAAGATACCACAATGGGATAACGATGTCATTTTTGGTATCAAATTAAAATCTGGGAAGTGGAAATAGCCATATGAAATCTGTAGGTGTGCTTACAAGCTAACTTTACAAATAGGATTTTAAAATGTAAGAACAGTAATGAAAAAGGATAATCCCTAACTTGAACATTTATTCTTCAAATTTCATTGCATTAAATTTTACTTTTCACTAAACAGAAAGCCCATTATTTTCAAATGCGTTCAGAAAAAGAGGAGGAAGAAAAACATGCAAAAGCAGACATTGTGTGCGTGCATACATAATCCAGTCTCATCAGGTACATGACAAATCAAATTCTCATGCATTAGCAGAAAGCATAACAAGGCAACGGATGCTTGCCTTAAACCAAAATACTGAAAGAGTCTAAGATTGCTTTTGTTTCCTCTACTTGACAGATGCAAGCATAGCCTCCAGAAATTAACACAGGTATGAGAATAAACAAGTCCGTTCTATTTCAGGCTTTGCCATTAACTTGCTGCATAGGTTTGAGGGTGCAATTTTTATTTTCAGTTGACCCGTCTGATGATCATTATTTTTCCTACCTACTATACTTCAAAATGTAATTATTACACTTACTTATGTTCAGCTTTTTTCATTTATACCAAAAAATTGCCAACAGTACCACTAACAAAATTGGAAGTCTGCTATTCCACAACAGAGTTCTCAGCTTCTCCCCAGACTAACTGTGGCAAAAAAACCCAAAAAAACCCCAAACATCAAGAAAAACCAACCCACAACAAACCCCTCAATCTTTCCCATTATATAATAATCATACGTGAACATCAACATACAAGCATTGCTCCAACTTTACCCAAGACCCTACCAATATGAGACTTTTAATAAATTCCCAAAATAGTATACATCTGTGTATTCAACACTGGTCCTTAATTCAGTAAGAATTGCCACTTATGCATTACATAAGTGTCTAGTGGCACTGGACTAAGGATTTTATATAAAGGAGAATCCAAACGTGTTATGACTAACTGGGTAGAAAGTTTGCAGTGTAATTAAACAAAGCAGATAGCGTTATTTCACACTTATGCTGCCACCTGATGGATATTCAAAGTATCACCACTACTCAATAACCACACATGAAACACGGGTATTTCTTCACTGTGGTTAGGTAGTCTCACCAATTACTGAACATGCTCTTTTTCTGCCTGAACAGAAAATTTAGCACACTATTCATCCTGCATAGAAAAGAGTGTGGAAGTCTCCTTCTAGGCTCTCTACAACTTTAAACTGAAGACCAACGATTTCATTCTACTGAGGGCTGAAATCTTTGTTATTAAGAAGAATATGTAACATTTACAGACAGTTATGGCTTTCTGTATATAAAGAATCTTTCTGTTATCTAAAGAAATCTAAAAGCACAAGACAGTCCTTTGGCATTCCTCCAGCATATATTTGCTTTCAAACTGTTAACTGTAGTAATTTTGCACTAAAGCCACATCATGTTTGTTATTCAGGTATCAACAAATGGTATTAAAAAAAAACCCAAAACAAACTACTTGCAGACAAACTACTTGCAGACTTGTTACTACAACATCCATTCTCTGTCCCAGCTAGGGGGAAAAAATAGTTCACAGAATTATGGGCTTATTTTCTTGACCTGATTTCATGCTGAGATCAGAGCTGCTGATTTTGCAAAATGTATCTTCCAATTGAAATCTTCAACTCAAACCCCACAGTACATGAGTACATCCTTCTCTGGGGCACCAAAGAATAAAAAAAAATTAGGTCTTCAATCAATTATTCAGAACTGAAGCTTACCTAAACAGGTAAGTTCTGCTTAAAATTCTGACATTAAATCAACATAATTTAGTTCCAAGAATTGAGTTTCAGCTCTTCCAAAAACAGCAAATTATTTCGATTTTACTTATAAAAGCTGTTAAAAAATAGAATCCTGTGAAATATCCTCCGAATTTTACGTTTATGTTGTAATGAACATTCTACATTTGTAATTTTGGAGTTTAGAAGACCTTCTCACTCTTAATACATACAGTATTACTTGTGTGTGCATAAGACAAATACTATATGACAATCAGCTCTTCTATTAATAATTCAAGTCCAAATTAAGTTTTGAATTTAAATTATGTGATGGTGCAATATGATAATCACTATGAGAAAAAACTACAGGCCAGCAAAAAAAAGATGCCTTTTCTATCTCTGCTGTTCAAATGTGATCAAGAGTTTGCAATTCCTCTTCAGGGCAGGGTCAAGTTTCCCCAGTTTAGCTTCTAATTCGAAATTATTTTCTTTTAAAAAGTTTACATTCATATTAAAAATGTAGCATAAATTTTAGAGTACAAGCCCTATTCAAACTGTATCACCACTTCTGTATGCACACAATTTTCTAATTCTCTTGCATCACAACAAAAGGTCGTCCCTTAGTATATAAAATGCTATAGAAATAGCTGACCCATGGTTTTTCTACTTTCGATGAAAAAATAGAAAAAGTTACTAAAGCACAGTAATATGTTGCTTGGACACCAGTACTTCGGTATTGTTATGCAAATACACAATTCACAAGGAATAAAACTATACAGATCTACACCTGGAATAGAGCCTAAAAAAACAAGCTGCCTAAAACCAGAAGGTATCCCATTGAGAGTTCAGATTGCTTTAAAAAAAATGAAAAGCCCATTTAGTATTGGTCTTTTTCAATTACTTACCTTAATATATGGCTTACACTACTCTTCATGGCACTGTACAAATATTTACTTTGCCTACCATCAAAACAATCACATCTCCCCAGTTTCCAAATGGCACATACATTAACTTTTAGCTCTTACGCACCAATGACTGCCCGGCTCTATTCCTCATGGTACCCACCTTCAGAAGGGCAACCCAGCTGTTTAGTATTTCTGTTGCTGACTTTCAAAACACCACCTTCTACTGGTTTTCATTAAGCACAGGTGCACGGCTGCTGTGGTCCTCTGAACTTCCCAGCATCAGGCACACAAACTGAAAGCAAAGGTGTGGATCACTGAAGGACTCCAGCTAGCAACAGCTAGAGACACCCGCCCAGCCCTTTGTGAAGGAGTAGCTGCTCCGAGTGGGATGCCAGGACTGTGTCGCTACCAGAAATGAGCTCCCACCGTACCTATGTCCACACCTGCTGTCCCAACTGTACCATAAACTGCAAATGCATACGGATAACTGTTTTCCTATTCCTCTTCTCTACTCCATTCTGGACCCAAGGACAGGCCGATGGATAACAAGCTTGCTAATGGAATGCTACCATTGATTTTTAACCACAACTTTTAAATCTCACATTTTCATGTCTAAAACTTAAATATGGAAATAAATAAATGAATAAATAATGCATATGTAAGTACTCTAAAAATAGTTATAAATACTAAAATTTTCATGTATCATTTTATGCAATGCTTGAGTTTTTTGCCACTGTTAAGTACCTGGACATGCTTTCTTGGAAAAATATAACTATGTTAGGAATACACACACACACACGTAATCTCAATTTAAAAAGTGTATTTCTTTAATTTCATTCACCAAAAATACATTTCACAGAGAAAGTTTGCATTGTAATTATAAAATTTGAGAGCACTGAGACAATACTTACTATTACTTTATTATTAAACGAACCAAGACTATCTCACATATGATTTTGCCTTTTTTAAAAAAATAATTGAAGAACCCACTAACCATTTTCTTTGTTGTTTGGTTTTGGGGGTTTTTTTGTCATTTGAAAAACAAAAAATACATTGTTCCTTTCTGCATGATTAACACATTCCCTCTGAAGGATAACACATTAAAAAAGGGAATAAATTGTTCAAACTCTTATTACATTAATTCATGCAGGACAACATCAACTGCATACAGAGCATGAGTTCAGGTGGCATAATTACCTGCTCGGATTCAGGTTTCCTATTATGTTTCTGTCTAAACTACAGTGAAAAGTTTGGACTATGATGTTTGTTCTTATACTAGCAAGAGTCAGTTTGCTTGTGTTCTCAGTACATCACAAAATTTACAATACCTCCTTTATCTCTACTTACAGCCATTATCTTCCCATTGCCATCCTCCCTCTTTTTGTTTTCTTCTTGGTAAATGTTGTCTCTGCAACTTGTGCAATAGTTCTTTAAACATAAGATAATTTGCTGTTTTGTCTCAAAGCCTAGTGAAAAAAAAGTATATTTATGAAAATTATTTTAAAACAAGACTGTATCATTTTTACATTAGGATACTAATACAAAGGTATGCATTTGTCATATACTTTCCTTGAGTACTGTTATTTTCCTACTGACGATACCTTTTTAAAGTAATGTTTTCACTTTCCATATAAAGTTAGTATTTATGTAACAGTATCACCTAACACACGATATCAGATCTACTATGCACTCCACAAATTAAACAGTACACCAATACATCTTTCTTCCAGTTTATTTTTCCATCTATCTGGTTTCACTGAGAATCTAAAACCAATGTTCAAATGACTTACTGACTGAATCTCTGCTTTTCTTCTATACCTATGTAGGCTGTGTTTTGCAATTTGTAAACTGAAACTGATCTGACTACACTTGACTATTATTTGAGAAAATCATCATAAACATAGCTAATTAAGAAAAAGGATAGATGTTGTCCCTGAATAATCTTAACATACTGCCTCATTTATGCCCACTATGCACTGTGTAGCACCCACTATTTTCTAAACACTTCTGTATTTCCCCATTTATTGAGTGGTAGATTACCTACCTCTTATATCAATGATAAATATTTATTTTATGTATGTTGTTACAGACACTTTTCTTTCACAATTGCTTTCAGTTGTTAGCAAGAGTTTGTTTCTGGAACACTGAACATTTATAAACACCTGTCAGTTGCAAACAATTTCTTTACTAGGGGACAACTACATTGTCAGAGACATATTATATTACAGTTTCAACTTGAGACAACACTCTTGTGTTAAGAGGTTTAATAATAGACTTTAGCTCATAGTTACTAGGAAAAGACAGGTCTTGCAAAGGAAGTATTAAAATACTTCTATATTCATTTTCCTTACTGCTGTTTCCCAGCATAATTACACATCCCTTCTCTACTAGTTTAGTTTAAAAAAGAGAGAAGGCATTATATTAAATTTGCCTATACAGCTATACAGTTACCTCCAATTTTACATGCATGGATTCTCCATGAGAAGAAATGCTAGCCACTATTTGCAGGACAAAGTTCTTATAAAAATAAAATAATTTAAAACAAATGCTCAACTTTGGGCTGAACATTCCCACCAACATAATGGGAATATACACAGCCACATACCTGTCATTACATAACAGAAACAAAAGCTCCCTTTGGAGAGTTGTTTTAAATAAATATCTGCATTTGTTCATATTTCTAACATTACTACAGTGTTACCACTTTTCATATTCCATTAGAGAAAACCACAGGGATGCACGGGGCTGTCTTCAACAACTAGAGAATACTGAGGCCGTGATAAAGGACAAAAGTGCTAGCTTTTACGTAAGATCCAGCAGAAGTTAACTATGGAAGACTGCTGAGAACATCGATTTTTATGAAAGCTACCCCGGCATACTACCGACTACGGTACTGTTTCCCGTTACCGTTGGTAAAACCATACGCTTATCGTGCACAGCACGGAAGCTCCGACACAGCGTTATCCAGCGGTGTAACTACTAAAATAAATACATTTTAGGAGTGAACCAGAACGGCCCGCTCTGAGGGAGGAGACGCCCCACCTGAACACCGCCCGCCCCAGGCCGGCCGGCCCCGCAGCGGGGCTGCTGAGGGGGACCCCCCGTTAAGAGGGGGCTGCTGCATGCCGCCACGATTACTGCGGCGACGGAAGCAGGAAAACAACCACCTACACCGCCCCGCCCCGCCCCG
>NW_009201992.1:0-6003 GCF_000690835.1 Fulmarus glacialis | reverse complement strand
GTGGTGCCTGGGCCTAGCCGCTCCCTCACAGGGGAGCAGGCCCGCCGGCCTCCGGCCCTGAGGGAGGCTGCTCTCCGCAGCCTGGTTGTGTGCGGAGGCGGCCGAGCCGGCTGCGGTGCCTGTACCTGACCGGAACAAAGAGAGAAAGAGGCGCTGCTTTTCAGCGCTCCCACGCCTCCCTGGCGAGGATGGCTCTTGCCAAAGTGGGAGGCTACTCACACCACTTCTGAAATGCCAGCTCGCATAGGGTTGCATCGAGGTTTCAGTAGGTTGTAGGGCCAGCTGGACCCCTCAAGGTTACTTGCCTCTTGTGTGGAAAAAAACCAAACCATGAGTTAACGGGATTAAAATACACCATGGAAGGGGTGATTTGGGCTATATTAGGTAGATCTGTGGTCCTCCCATCTTCTAAGGCTTGAGCGTGCAGGGGAGTTAATGCTTGCATAAACTAAATTAAAATAGTTCAGGCTATGTAGTTCTTGCTTCTCCACTCAAACCTCACCTGGGTACATGCTTTACAGGCTCAGTGTCATAACACGCTAAATCCAGTTTCACTGCAGGCTCAAAGTCCTTTTCTGCTAGCCCTTTCTCTAAGCACTTCCCTCCCGGCTGCTTAGCTAAGTCCTCCCCCTCTCCTTTTCAAAGGACCTAGGCATCATGTGGCCGCAGAGTAGATCAGTGTGGATCACTGATCCCACAGAAAAGTAATTCACCAAAAAGAGTTTTCCTTTTGAGTTTCCTTCCCGCCTTTTCCCACTTTTCCTTTTAACGGGGGAATCAGGACTTGTGGCATTCTGCACAGACCGGGTTAAACACAGTATAAAATTGTGCCTTGATATAAAACAAACTTTTAGGTTACACTACTTGTGAAGAAGCCCAGTCTGATCTAAAACTGTTTAATGGAGCCTACTATAACAAGACTAATTCAAGTAAATGGCAAAACTTTCCCAGGTGGACAAGTCCTCATGGAAATAATTAACAATGTTAGTATTTAAATTATCGGCGTTATCTGATTAAACCCTCGCTATGAGAATAGGGAAGTTCTCATGTCACTTTGTTCTGGGCTCCCTGCAGACTTATCTCTGCATTGCATTTGGTCTCATTTTTTAGGTTTTCTTCACAACTGTACAGGTAGAGATTGATTCTTTACATATTCCTACAAACTCACAGCCAAATTCTGACTTTAATTTAGGAAATAGACCATCAATAGGCGATGCTTGCTGATAATTTAATACATAGTCCATCAGTCCAGCTCTGATTGCCTGATGTGGAGGTGGTGAAATGTGAACACTACTGCTATCAGTGGTAAAGAACCATGGTGATTTCAGTGGGGCCAGGATTTCAGCCATCGCTCCTTCGTATCGATCTTTCTTTTGGGTAGCTGGTTTGCAACACAAAAAGATTTCCTGGCAAGGGAGGGAGTTTTCTGGGCTGAGAAGAAGTGTATGGGGCGAGACTCGGACAGCCTCAGCAGCAGCCTGTTACAATTCACAGCTCTCTTGTCATAATTCTCTGTATCTCTTCTGTTTGAGGCTGGGAAATGAAGTGTTAAACATAAGCAGTATTCATAACGAGCATCTTTGTGGCATTCAGATATGTAGAAGAGTGTATTTTATAGGTATTTTATGCTCTGTATTTTTGCTCATTTTAATAGCTGATTGACTGACAGTCCAAACACAAATCAAGTTACCATTTGCTTAACACACCAATCCAATATCGAAGAGGAATAACAGGATAGTTCACTATTACTCTGTTTATTACTATACAGACCCTTCAGCCATTTTGCACAGCTCCGGTACAAAAAAAGTGGCCATTCCCAGATGTCTGAACTTCAGCAGGTGTGGAACAGGGACCTAAACTACCATGACGGATGATAGAAATATGGTGACTCTAGTCACCTTCACTTAGGACTTTCCCTGAGTTTTCAAATTCCAGGAACTATAGTTGCTCTGGATTCTGTATAAAAAACTCCAACTTTTTTCTCAATACTACCTAACCTGTGCTATACAATGCAAGTGTGCTTGTGTCTTTCTGTAAATGGGGGTTAATACTTGCTGCTTTTGGAATCCATGAATTAAAATGACTTTATATGAACTAATCGTCATCAATTTATTTAAATATTTTTGGAAGTTCTGCATAAATAATGTATTTGCCTGTGTGTCTTCCAAAGCAAATCCAGCTGCAGTTGGGAAGGCAACAGATTGTCTTGCAAGGAGATTAAGTAAATAACTGAGCCAGAACTCAAGAAACCTGTAATCCTGGTTCTGCACTCGCTAGCTGCATTACTGGGGCAGGTTACCTTGCATCTGCTGCTTCAGATTTCCCTCTCTAAGCTGGGGAGAATAATGCTAAACTTCTTTTTTTCTGACTATTTGAAACCTTTTGGTAAAAATTGTTGTGTCCTAACTTCTCCACATTAAGCTGTTTCCACTGCAATAGTCACTATCAGTTTTATTTACGCTAGTTTTGGATTTTAACATTTTTTTCCAAAATACTCAGTAGCTTGTTTTAAGCAGACACGATAATTTTTAATCTGTTTCTTTTAAATTTATTTAAATTATTATTTAATTTTGCACGCATACTCGAATGGTTAAAAGTCAGAAATCCAGTAAAGCAGACTTCCAAATTTGATTCTATTAAACACTTAAAATTAATACGAGGGTAGTAAGAACAGTGTTATCAACAGCAAATGGCTCCTAATTCCCGAGAGAAAATGTGCTTCTGGCTTATTTTTTAACCACAGTTACCTCTTTGTGAGCTTTCATTCTAGTCCCACTCAGTCTGGCAAAAAAACTCATAGCATGGCAGGCTGGCTGAGATGGGTGGTCCGGTCGTGGGCTTGGCTCATAACCTCGTTGTGATTAACCTCTCAAAGTGACATCTAATTCCGAGGCACTGTCTTCCATTTGAAGTTAAGCCTATCTTCGGACAAGTTCCTCCAAATCGGACTCTGAACAGGTCTTGGGTTATTTCAGCAACATCCTGTGATGCAGCAAATGTTCTGTCACACGTGATAGGAAATTCTGTGTACAAATGAGGGGTGCGGAAGAAAATTCACTCTCTTGTAGGTGCCACTGGGCCTTATCTATGACCTATTGACAGTGGCAGCAATCTTAGGAGGCAGCAGTACCTCTTAAAAGATATACACAGGTGAAAGATGCTTTCTCTTTGAGCCTATTCCCCAGAAGGGCAAAGGCAGAGTAGGAAATGGGAAGACTTTAAAAACTAATAAATAGCTTATTTAAGGAAAGAGAACAGTATCAGGATTGAAACAATTAAAATATACGAAAAACACTAGTGTGATAAACTTTGAACAGAAAACATTCCGAGTGTGTTACAGCCTCCGGACTAACCATAGTTTCAGATCTGCGGGCAGTGTTCATGTGTATCAGCTTTTATCGCTGTAATTTTTCTTTCCATTTCCTCCCCCGTTCTTGTTACTTATTCATCCACTTGTTGCAGCTTATCTGCCTTGTTGTCTGCAATCCACTTGATGCATCTTATTTCAGCTGTAATTTCTTCAGAGCAATGTGACCTGAGGACCCCTGAAACAGCTGCTGGGGTGGAGAATAGGAGAGCTTGTGTGCTGAGAAATGGTCTAAACAAGCAATGTGTCTGTCAAGTGTGTCACATGTGGAGTCCCTAGAGAGCTGGTCACCCACCAAAGATCAAAATCTCAACAGAATGCATATATTGTTGAAGTATAGTGTAAAATATATAAATTATTACCAGCACCAACTGGCTGCAGGGAGGTGTGGGCTGTAGCTTTGGGTTCTGAACTGGGAGCAGCACGTAGAAGCCTGGGTATTGCCCTGGACCCCAGTGTTTGCAATGTATTTTAGGTATCTAGAGAAAAAAAATCAAGAAACACCAGAGGAATCCAAGTGTTAAACGTATTACAGCATTTTATTTGTAATTATTTTTTTTTCAGTCTGGATGCTCGAAGTCTTACTGACTAAGCTTCGCTTTGTTTCACCAGGAGGCCCATTTGGTGTGAGGGACAGCAGGGGAATCAGGATGAAGCTGACAAATGTAAGGTAGTCCTTCCTTTCAAGAATGACTCAGAATAAAGTGGAAAATGTCTAAGATGCCCCATTTTTAGGCAAAGGGAGTCGTACCCCATGATAAACATATCAGAATAAGGAAAGGTTGAGTATTTCCCAAGGTTTCCTGACAAGGAGCCAATGTACGGCATTGTTGTCCTTGCCGAAATGCTCAGGTTTGGGAAGGGCTTGCTTTCTCTGGATACAGGCCAGGCTGGCCCCTTCCACTCTGTAAAGAGCAGAAAGACATATGATGGCTCTAGGCAAACCTCAGAGCATCACAAGCAACTTCTGTGGCCCAGATTCTCATGGCCCATACCTGTGAGCAAAGCCCCGTGCCCTGTAGAGCCCCACTGAACGTAGAGACATTGTGCACAAGTACCAAATGTCAGCTATCATACATGAACTTCCAGATCAGAGCTTACATTCCTAAGAACTCGTACCAGAAGGCTATAATCCTGTTAAAAGCCTCTGGGAACTACTGCAATGCAAATAATAGTAGCAATAATTAGCTCTACTTTAATTGATACTGTGTATTCCTCACATGTCAGTGAAAATTTACTTTGCTAAGCCAACAACTTCTCCCCTGGAACTCTGCTGGCTTTACCAGAATTACACGAGGGGTGAATTTGGATCATTGTAGGTTTCTGGCATAAATTATCAGCTGTTGATTCTTTGCCCTTTAAAACTTGGCAAGCATACAGGAAGAGTTTGCCAGACATGCGAGAACTAGGTCTATGCATTTATGGGGAAATCCTTCGGGACTATGCACAGAAAGAAGTACAATTTGCTAGAAGTGCCCAGCTGTGAAATCCAAGAACTCCTGCGCACAGCTCTAGCGACTTAGAGCATATTTAGCCTGGCCTCAATATCAGTGGTTCCTGGAAGCAGCTTTTGTGCCCTCAGCTTAATGAAAGCGTGAATGTGGTTGTAACAAACCCTGCAAATGTGTAGAGATGCTAAGTTTACAGAATAGCCTTAACAGGGATGATTTTGGTTGGCATAATCTAGAGTCATTTTATGGTTGCTCTTGTTTATCCTGGTGGCCAGGAGTTGTCTCTGCTAAACATTGACGGTGTAGTTCTGAACATATCATTGGCATAAATATAAAGTAAAGATAACACACTTCAAAGCAATCACCATCTTCAGTATGAACAAGATCTGCATCTGGACCTTTTGTCTTACTGCGCACCCAAGGATTTTGATGCCCCATCCTTCATGGACAGACATCTGTGTCATAGCACTGCTACAGCTGCGTGCTCAGATACTTCTCGGGGATTCTTTCTAAGGGAAAAATAAATGTTCTCTAGCTCTAGCTGGCTAAAAGTTAGATGCCTAATCTAAGCTAGTTCTGTGAACCTCCTCCATTTAGTTACATTAGATGGGCTGAATGGCAGCTCTTAGCTGTGGGAGACCTGTCTTGATAAAAGTGAAGGGAAATAAATCCCAACCATAGAGTCTCTATTTTGATAGTGCTGAGCAAGATTAGAGCCAGTAGCAGATATCAAGTCTAAATTTTTCCACATTTACCAGGAAAAGACTCCTGGCTTGCAGACCTTTAGTGCATACTGCAGGATCAAGCCATTTCTGTGTTTGCTGGGCATAATGGTTTATGGGTTTAGGCTATAATGGAGTCCTTCAGAGACTCAGAGATACAATGCACCTGATTTTATGGATTATCCATATGTACAAAAGTGTTGTTGCCGAACAAACTCAGGAACAGATCACTCTAGCACTTTACCAATAAGCCAATTAGTTAAATGAAGCATTGCAATTATTAGACTTCTTTATAGGAATATGTTTGTGTGGAAAAGAGAATTATTTGGACTGGGTTTAGTATCCAGGAAGACCTTCCCAGTATGATATCTGGTGATAGGTATTATTGACCAGTTAGGTATATATATAGGTATTATTGACCAGTTTCTTTTTTCGCCATGATCATAGAATCATAGAATCATAG
>NW_009201991.1:13650-31355 GCF_000690835.1 Fulmarus glacialis | reverse complement strand
GGGTGTGGCCTGTCAGCCAGTTCCCCACCTGCCGTGCAGACCACTTGTCTAGACCGTAACGCATCAGTTTCTCTAGAAGGAGGCTGTGGGAAACTGTACCGAAAGCCTTGGAGAAATCCAGGTAGACAATGTCCACTCCTCGCCCCGCATCAACCGAGCAGGTTACTTTGTCATAGAAGGTGACCAGGTTCGTCAAGCATGATTTGCCTTTGGTGAATCTGTGCTTGCTTTTCCCAATCATGTACTTCATTTGACTTGTCATAGTCCCCAGGAGGATTCGTTCCATAACTTTCCCAGGGACTGAAGTAAGACTGATGGGCCTACCCTGTATATTAAAAAAATTTAATAAAATTACCTTTCCTTTGTTGATATATTGAAACTTCTCCCTATGCTCTGTACATTTCTAATGCCTTACAAAATGTGATGAGAGAGCAATCGCCTGCAATATATTATTTTTTGTGCTATATAGGAAAGCATTCAAACATAAGACTGATGCAAGCAAGAAAAGAGTTTGGGAAAAGTAGTAATAAACTACCAGTTAGACTAATGGAAATTTTTTTTTTTCTGGAAAAGAGGGAAACCAGCATGCAAAGATTTTCTCAGAGTAATAATTCCTCGTGTGCTCTCTTCCAGGGAAACCATATGTGTATATTCCCTCTTACTCAGGGCAGACTTAGTCACTGAAGACTACGGCTTAATGACAGTTAAAATCAACATGTTTTGAAATTGAACATTTCGTACTTAGTACTGAAAATATAAGGCACACTGGAAGTAACTAACATTATTTTAACTACCGGGGTAATCAACATTTCTGGGTCCTTCTTACCTATTGAATCTTAAATGGTGTTTTGTAGAGAGGAATAGTTTTATAGAGAGCATGCATCTATTACTTCATATAGTCATATCTTTGAAGTTTCAGGCACTCTTCATTTTAGCCTCCTCAAAGGATGAGAAAATCAGTCTGAGATCTCTGTCTTCTAGTTTGAGTTCTTTAACTAGTTGAATACTAAATAAAATGTTATTGCTAACCATGCTTTAAAAAAAATACCAGCCACTTTATCAAGAGACTTGCCTATTTTTAAGATTATTGGTCAAGCAGGTCCTGAGAAATCTTGTTGGATTTAACCTCAAGAGACAAAGGAACACAATACCTGTTTTTCAGAACCTTACAAAAACTGGAGATGATCTTGGTTCCAAATCCCTGAGCATCCATAAACTGAGGTTCCAGCACAATCTCGGATGGTTAAAGAGCTTTACTATATCAAAAACTGAGAGAGAGTCCAAGGCTGACAATAATTAGAGTTTTTGAAGATCCAAAGTTGATCTTGGGTGAATAGTTCCACGTATACCCAATTCCCGGAAAGCTCCCTTGAAAAAATACAGCTGTATCAATTCCAGACCTATATGATAGGGATAGGCTGACAGGTTTCTCTTCAGAGACATACTATAAAGTGCTTGGATTCTACAACGATGATGGCTGAAATACTTCATTTCAATGAGGGTTTGTAGAAACCCAAGGAAAGCAAAATACATAGGATGTTCCGTTTCCTCTTTTTCCATGTCTGGGCTAGACTCTTTTGTTCTTCTGACAAAAGTCAGCAAGAAATAGACCAGTTTTTTAAACTGCTTTGGACCAGACTCACTCCCTGATGTAGTCAGTTTTAATATAGCAATGCTGTTTGTACTAGATCAATAGCTTTGGGACAGCCCCTCTCAGAATTATAGTCATTACGTATGTTAAGCAACGCTCCCGTTGAGATGATGAATAGCAAACAAACAGGAAGCTAATAAAATGACTGCCCTCCTCAAATAAAAAAGAAGCCTGTGTGATCCCATTAGAAAATAAAGAGATTAAGGAAAAGGTAATGAATGTAGGTATAGGAGCAAACAGATCTAAGAAAGTCTTTTGAAAGGGAAATTTCTATTGCTTTTATGTAGAAGGGCAAGGCAATGACCGATACAGATGACAGGAGGAAGAATTTGCTGTATTTCCTGCCCCACCACAGCAATAACACAACCATTACCTTGCAGTCATTTTGCATAGTTGTCTGAAAATGTGATTACCATCTATAGCTATAGACAGACCCTGACTTCTTTTGGTCCTTCCACCCAGGGATCACTCACAAACCTTAAATAATCTGCTGCAGGTTCAATCTTTTGACTTTTTTTTCTAGAAATACAATAACATCACAGCATTTAGACATTTTTCAAATTATTTCAGTGTTGGTTTTCCCCTCAGGGTTTTGTACCACTCTTCCATTTGTATGAAGTAATCTAAGGTGCCTCTTTGTCTCTTGAGACACTGTAAATCTCAGTTCCTTGGTTCTTGATTTCATACTTTGTATGTTTCAGGTTACCTTCTAAGGTAAGAAATCCGAAGTTAATTTAAGAGAGTGTAAGTGTTTTATGACTCTGTGTTCACTGGTGCAATTTGTGGTATTCTCAAAATCTTGCTTTATGCGAAAACGTAACAGACCTTGTATGCAAAGCCAGTAATTCATTGGTATAGATGAAATCATAATAGCCTAATCCAGGAATCATTACTAGTCCAGATCTGATTATTACAAAAAAAGAAAGAAAAAGAAAATAAAGAAATTAATATCTCTATAAAGAAAGATTCCCAGTAATAGTAATACAGCTAAATTTGTTGTACACACACTTTCTAGTATCTCACTCTTTTCCCTGTTATGCTCGCCTTTCCGGTGCTCCTCTGGGTCCTAAGGTTGACAGCTTCGTCTCTGTGTGTGTATCTGCATATGTGTGTGTAGCAGCAAGTTTTCTTCATCTGGAGTCCTTTGCTAGGAGGAATATGACGTTGATAGCTTCTTCTCCCTCACTTCAGGATCCGACTGGGGCTGTTGTATATTTGCAAACGTACTATTGAACCTTGCTCTTTCTTCATTGGTCTGCAACTTCATATTATGTCTGATTTTATGACTTATGTTTTCTTTTACATATATTAAACACTATTCCTCTGATCTCTTTTTTTTCCTATCCCTAAAACCAGTTTGTCCATCTCCATGTTTGCATTTCTTTAGCTGACCATTTCTGAGTTGTTTATAGCCATGGGGTCTGAAGTGCCAGACTATGCTGAAGGCAGCATGAGTTTTGTCAAGGAGATGAAGAGTCTTAAACAGCTCTTTTGTTACTTTGGAGAGTGATCTGGTTTTCTGCTTTATGGAAAATTGAGTACCACTTCCAAGTCCTCCTCTGGTTACTTCGCAGAAGAAAAAGATGAGTGACCCAATCTTCTGTAGGTGATCCAACATTTTGTACTGCACTGTAAGCATGGGAGAGAGAATTCCAGAAAAATCCTTTACTCTAACATTGCTTACCGATTGGCTGAGACCTATGTCAATGCCATTTTCACCATTACTTCTACCACTACTCAGTTATCTAGGAAACAATAATTTACTAAACGGTGTTGACTGCCTCATCTGTCATAGGTATTGTAACACTGAGTGCTGCAATTATTACTAGTCTGTGAATATGGACTTTATGGCCTGCATTGTGGAGCAGAACAATTCAAAATCTGTTCCTTCTTTTTAATATGTTCCACAGAGAATAACTCTCACAGCTCAGAAATATATTAGTGTTATAGATGATAAATTTTTCAATGTCATGCAAAAATTTGTTTTCATTACACAGTTTATGAGTAATAATTTCAAGAGTCTTTTTTTCCTCTGTTGAAGAAATGGAAACAGTTTTATTTCAGATCTTGCCAGAATGAATTCTGATTTATATTCTAAAATATAAATAAATAGATGACTTTCACCTTCTAAGCTAAGGTAGATAAGATAGTCCAAAGATGTCAATTAGAGAAAAAAATATTTGCTCTTCTTATGAATGTTTGTCATAGTCTATTAATTTGCCTCATTCTGAGCTTGTCATTTGATGTTCGTAATCAACATGAACTTCAGTTTCCACTTGAACTTTAATTGTCTACAGCTATCTTTGTTAATAAAATTTAGTTCCATAAGTAAGTATTCATGATAATTGAATAACTCTTCGGTACCAAAGCATGGAGGTAGAAAGTAATTCTATAGTATCTTATCTCTCAGTTGTCATGTATCTTACCTTGAAGCAATGGTTACTGGCCTCTATCAGGAACCTGCTACCAGACTAAACATAATATAGAAGTGACACTCTATATTCTTACAGTGCAACATTTTTCTTTTATAGTTTGAAATAGATGGTGTCAGCTTTTCATTAACTTTCATATTTTTTGTCTTGAAAGCTAAGAATAGTTCAACCCATATGTTTTCTAGCACTGAAGAAAAGCAGCAAGAAAACCAGAAAGAACTCTATCCTGCAGTAAGCAGCTCTTCTAAAGACATTCCTCCCATTTTGGGGGGGTGTGATTTACACCAGCTGTAGTTAAACTAAGAATTAAATAATGACCATTATAGGAGGACCTTGCCTCTCATTCATTGAAGAGAGAGGGTGGAATAATCACTGCTTGGTAATGTACAGCTGTGGCATTGAGGCCATGTGTATAAAGATGAGACACAGTCTGGTTCCAAATGAGATATTTGGATTTCATTGCACATGACAAATACTGCATGTGGAGCTTTCAATTCAGTTTCTCCTTTAAAGATCTTTAAAAATTTTAAAGCTTTGGACAGAAATTTTCCTTGTCCCCTTATATAAATAGTTCTACTGAACTGGAAATAAAAAGATCAGTAATTAACCCTATAGCCTCTGCTTTCTCACAAACTGTATTTTCAACTACCATTAAGTTGCAGATTTCTTTTAACTTACCACACTCAGAAAGATGGGAAATGATATATAAAAGGAAGAAAAACTCTGCAATTTCTTGATTGCATCCATAAAGATCAGTGTGGGCAATGAGATGAGTTTTTGCAAGACATTTCTAATTGTTAATCATACATAGGACACTGTCTTTATTTCTATCCTGTTTGTGATATGACAGAGAAACCTGGCCTTTGCTAATCCAGGACTTGAACTGACAGCATTTTCTTGCGATGAAAAAGTAATGATGAAAAATCCTTTCAGATTTTGCAACTCAGCTCTACAGGAAATAAAGTCACATTCTCAAGTGAATTCTCAGTTAGCACAACAAGTGCCTTTTAAAAACTATTATATTCCCATTTACAAAACATGGTAGCATTTTCACTTTTTAACCAAACATTTTGTTAAAACATCCTATGAATGTGTAAACTTTCCTCTGGGGGTAAGTGGAGTTACGTCATTTCTGCTGTAATAGTGGATGCCATTATATAGAATCCAGGGAAGAGGACAGAAGGGGCTTTGTAATAATAAAAATAAAACAAAATGTACCTATTGTGCCATGAAACAAGAGTATTTGGTGTCAGAACCATTAAAAGTCTGAAATCATATTTGAAGCAAGTAGTTAATTTATTTGGATTAATGTTTCTGAGAAAAGTTTCCAGGAAAAATAAATACAGAGCTTAGTGAATCAGAAAATGTTTTCTCAGTCTTTATGTATTAATCCATTTTTTCCATTGTAACTGATGATCATTCTCCTTAAATAAAATCATATTAACAATGATGCATCATAAAAGTCAGTTAAAAAAAATCACAAGATTTTGGTTATTTTTTGATGTTTCTTCTTTTTTTTTGTCTGAGCAACTGATCAGAATTGAGACTAACTTTAATGTAGACCTGCTACTTGATCATCTGTGCTTGAGTTTTGTTGAGTGGATTGCATGTGTAGTCCAGACTGTAGGCCAGACATCCAAGCTCAACAACGAGGCGGCATTTCTTTATATCTCCTGATGTCCTGGTTTCAGCTGGGATAGGGTTAAATTTCTTGCTAGTGCTGTGTCCGAAACCAGGACACCTGAAAATGCAGGATTTTTGAGACCTCTAAATCCATTTGAGAATTCTAAATCTATTCAGAAGCCCAGAAGACATTCCCTTCCCAAAACCTGTCCCCTCTGCAGTCTTACACAAGGAAACCATGGAACAATACATTGTACAGTATCAAAAATTGGCGTCAACCTCCACTTGGCCTTGTTGCCTTCCTGACTTTAGCATATCTTGTGCTTATACAGTGCCTGGGCTCCCTGCAAAAACAGGCAACTACCATTCAACATTGAGTGTGCACATATTTATTGAAAGTTTACCTGTTTTAACGTTCATTTTCCTTGGTTGCTTTCTTAGCATTATGTCTTTTCACTAAGAACTCTCCTGGGAGATGATCTGTAGATGACTGTAACACAACCCATGCTCCTTCCCAGTGAAGGCATTTCTATTGATCTATCCTTTCATTAAGGATGAGGAGCAGAAAACAAAACCTCTCAAACATTGTTATTCTGCTCTGAAACATAACTACTACCATATCATGGCTTGTATGGTGCATGAGACACTCCCTCAACAGTATCTGCAGCTGCTCCTTTAGCAGGGAGAATTGCTATTGACAGAGCTTCTGTAGCTTTGTGGCTTCTCTCTCTGTTACCGTGGACAGTTATTAAGCAAGACTTAGCTCCAGAGAAGGTGTGCTGCATGTTGGAATCAAGCTGCAGAACTAGGAGAGAGGTTACAAGCTGAACTCCATAACTTCTGTACCAGCCCTAGTGAGCCAGACTGTTGGATTATTCCTTCTGCTCACCCACAGTGGCTCTTCTCGCAAAACCAAATTCATTTCTTCTTAAATCCGAGTCCTTAGGGATAATATGGGTACAAGCCAAACACTGACAATCTTGTTTAGTTTTGTTTTGTTTTTCTCATGTAATATCACATTCTGAAAATCTGCTTTTGTGGTAAATTCAATAGAATGCTTTGACAAATGCGATTTTGGTTGAAAACCAAAAGGGCGAAGTCATGAAGCACTTGACTGAAAAGGCTTCTTAAAGTGCCAACCTCTTTTTAAAAATGTTACAAAAATAGGAAAGTAGGTATGCTAGAAAAATAAAAAAGGTACGTAGTATTGAACTGCTGGGAGGGCATTATACTGTAAAATAGAAACAGGTGAATGAAACTTTAAATAAATTCCTCTCTAACATTATATGACTGGCAGA
Organism: Fulmarus glacialis; assembly: GCF_000690835.1. Lineage (NCBI taxonomy): Eukaryota > Metazoa > Chordata > Aves > Procellariiformes > Procellariidae > Fulmarus > Fulmarus glacialis. The sequence goes on along the minus strand of NW_009201991.1, from coordinate 24,351 downwards.
ACACCTCACATAATGGATTAAATTGCAACCATCTCAATGATGATATTGCTGATGATGACTATGGTGAAGGTTATATGGTGTTATAAAAACAGGTAACATACATTAATTAATTTTAAAAGCTGTTACATGTTACAATGTAACCTAGCTGCTCTTTGAACATCTTCCACATTAACTCAATCCTTCTTGTGTATGAATGTTAGAACAGCAATTTTATTTAGGTAACATAAACATTACTTAATTTTAAGACTGATAAATTTTTAAGGGTTTGTTTTTGCTGGCTGTTTTTACATAAATTAAGTGCAAAGTGACAGCATTATTTTGTAACAATCAGCATGTTTTGGTTTAAATATGTACAAAAAATTAATTTGTTTTTAGTTGCAAATTGTTTATCCAATTGGTCACAAATAATTTTGGTTTCTTGAAACTGCTGAATAAATTTACATTTTTTACATTACTTGCAAGAAATCAAGGAAAGTTTATTAAGGTATTTGGCATTGGGAATTTTATTAACATGAATGAGGTTGTCATGAATTTTACAATGCAAGTTCATATGTTTATTACTCCATTGCATTTTATAGCAAGTTAGGCCATCTTTCAATTTTTTTTCCTTTTTTTTTCCTATATAAAATAATATACGTAGCTGTATGAATATCTCACCTATACATTCAGCATTTTTTTATATTCTTTTAGTGAAGAAGCTCGGGGGGGTTGTTTGTTTTGCCTTTGTCTTTTAATATACTGCATCTCCGTTTGGCTGCTATCTACAATATATTGAATCTAATTTTTTTTTTTCTTGCATGTTACAATGGTTTAAACTGGATATATATAAACTATCAAATGAAAGCTCCTAATTCCTCCCAAAATGACAATTTGTTTTGTTTTTCATTTTTCTCCTAATACTTTAAAACTGCTTGCTTCTGGTCTTGCTTTCATTCTTATTCACTGCCATTGGTTTTTTTTTTTCTCATGTGGTTCCACCTTTGTCGTCTTCCTTTTCAGGTTTCTCCATGTTCCAGTCTGTGAGTGACTCACAGTAACTTTGTCCCTGGAAGAAACATTGTAAGAAGGATCGTGAAAAACAAGTTGTCAGTCTTTGTAATGACCTAGTTGCTTTCCTCTTTTCTATTGAAAGGGTATAAAGGGGTGCTTTATTGGGTTGGGTAACTTGGCTTAAAGAATCTGTTTAGTAGACAAATGTCGTTTTTTCTCATTTTCCCCTGCATTTTGTTGAGAATATTTTTCTGAAGAAGTTCTGAGCTCAAGTTTGTTGTATTAAAAAGTACTCCAGTCCACGCTTAGGGAGAATGTAAGTACAATTATCCGTGCACAGATCCGTGCATTTTTAGTTCATGTTCCATTACAACAGCAGTCCCTGTTTTTAAGTATGTCTTTCCAATTGTATTATTTGTATTTTGTTCCTTTATACTATTGTCTGGTAGCCTATAGCCTATAGCTTTTTTTTTAGAGATGTGGACATTCATTAGTACATGGCTATTGCATACGTGCAAGACTGTTCAAATAATGAACAGCTTCTAGAGTTGTACTGATTATCTGTTATCTGAACAGATAACTGCCTACATTTTAGTGATTTACTTTGAAAACTGAGATTCTCAGTGACCAAGAAAACTTGGAAATGCTATAAAGGTAGAGGAAGACTTTCTAAGTAAAAACTTCAGGTAATATACAGGTGATATTTGTTTTGTAAGATTTCATATACTTGTAACATAGAGCAGGAATATTTTATATTGATATATAATATTTATATTATATACTGAGATCCTCAGAGTAGTATATGACACTGTTATAACACAGAAAACAGCTATTTCCCTCTAAAATTAGAGTATAGTCATAGGAACGAAGAATTTTCCAGTATCTTTGTCCCTAACCTTTGTATAGCACATTGGTTTGGATTAGAACAAACACTCTCTGCCGTAAGTAACATTTACCAGAAACTACTAGAACCTCATACACCTATGCAAAAAATGTAATGGAAAAGACATGTTGGCTGTAGCTTTCCAGAAGCACAAATGATTATTTGTGCTGTGGTTTGGGTACTCTGTTAGAAATATATTAAACAGGTCCCATCCCCAGAAAATTTGGAATTCTAACAAATTTTAAAGCTGAACATTCATACTCCAAGTCACTAATGACTTCTGAAAATTTAAAACATAGGAAACTATAACTCTATTCATTGTAGAAAAGTGCCTTTCCTTTTTTTCTGAACACACAGGATTTATTTTATGGATATCAAGTTAGAATGTTCATAGAGAAGTAACATTAATACCATTGTTTGAAAAGCAGGATTTGCCTAAAAAAAAGATCTATCTGACTTGTTCTCTCCAGAAATCCTGCTGGAAAACAGCTGATATAAAATCTTAAAATACTAGGAAAAAACTCCTTCAGGTCCCTGTTTATGCATATTGGGTGAAAGCCAGCACTAAAGGCAATGGAGCTATTATTCCAGAGCTGGATTTGGCCCAGATGTCTGTCCTGTTTACACATGTGAAAGCCCATTAAACTTATGGTGCTTGCAATGATATAAATGGAGGCCAAAATATTGTTCTTTTTGTGGAACTTAACTTGAACTTCATGTAAAAGTTGGCTATTGTGTTAATGTAAGGATACATCCTGTTCAGCCAAGACTTATACTGGGTCTATGTTAGTACGTCTGAGCAGGAAATCTTAGAACGGCTTAACTTCTTTAATAATGTTCTAAGTTTGCAGCTGGATGGATTCATGCACAGGCATAATGATTGGGTTAAAATCACAGATGTGTCAGAATTGTAATGTACTCCTCTCTTAAAGTGTATGAGACAGATACAGAAAGAAGTTAGAGGAAAATGATAGGATGATGAAAAAAGATTATGTCAGCAACACCTTTAATTTTGGTTTACTTGAGAAAATAAGATTGCAGGAATGACAGTCAGGTAGAATGAATTTATGTTCATTAAGAGAGGTGAGGGTCAGAGCTTAGGCAGCAATATGGCAGTGCAGACCATAGTAAAAATTCAGATCCTGGAGCTGCTTGTTTGCAGAACAGTTGAAGTGCTGGATTATTGGTCAAAAAAGAAATCAAGTTGCTGACATTCTGGTTTAGAAATGATAATGGAAATTCATAATTACAAAAACACATACAAAAAAGCAAAATGCTCATTTTTACCATTTCTATGTACTGGTATATAATCGGGAGAAAATCCAGAACTACTTTATTCAATCTACACTCATTGTACAAACTTTCATTATACATAAAATAAGAATATATTACTCCTGCCTGCACAGAGTCTACCTAAGATCTATTTTATCAAGTCAGGTCAGACTTAAGTGCCACTTGATAATGAAAACTTCTTGAAGCTTGCTCATATGATACAAGACCAGGCAGGCTGTAAAGTCTGAATATTAACTGCAAATAGAACGACATTTTTTTTCCCTACCTTTATGAATACAAACTCAAGAAAGATTACAGGTATCTGTGGTGAAATTCTTTTTGGTGGGAAGTGCTTCTCTGCTGTGATATGCTTTTATTATAAATGGACTTTTGCAAAAAGCCTTTCATGACTTGCTGGAAGTAAATCCCTGTTTTGTTCGTGGAGCTGGAATTAGCAAGATATAGATTGCTGTGGCAGAAGTCCCTAAAAGGACACATCTTCCTATAACATAGACAAGACTGATGACCTCTGCTGACTTGCTGGTGGGAGCATCTGCTCTCACACCAGGGACTCCTCATTGCCTGTCCCTGAACAGACCAGTAATGATTTTCAGAGGAAAGGAGGCTGAGGACAAAAATAATCCCCCCTGAAATGAAGCCATTAAGACTACATAGTGGTAATAACAGAAGATTTCAAGGAGATTAGAAAGATGAAACTCGTTTATAAATGACCTGATTTTAATGTGGAACTGACGTTTTCCCTTTCCTCTCTTCTCCTCTCCCCTTCAGAAATATCCTTCAGGGCAAGCAAATACTTTGGCTTGGGGAAAGTTCAAACATTGTTGAATACTGTAAATAATCATGTTCATGTTGCTCAGGAATTGGTTCAAGACTAATTCTAGTCCAACAAAGTGTTGCAGTGCCTCACGGGCATCCTGGTTTTGTCATCTCATACTCCTGTTCTCCGTTGTGGCTTCACTACAGAAACTGGCGCGCAGCACAGAAGCTCTGGCAGATGCAGATAATGTGAGCCGTACTAAAAGAAGTTTCAATTTTCCCTTCAATACTTTTCTGCTAACAAATTGCTTTCCAGAGCAATATTCAGCTAACACGTCTGTTTTATATGGTAGTTTTCTGAACGATGAGAGACTTGAACACATTTGAAAATGTTTTGTTGAGTCAGAGCAACGTCCATATCTTCTAAGAGCACCCTGAGAATTCTTTCTTATAATTTAAATTTTTATATACAGTACTATTTTCACAAAAATCTTGGAAGACTATCATTTGTGGCATTTTCCTAGTTTAAACTATTTCTGTAGATTTCTACTCACTCTGCATCTATACTGTGAGAATATTCTCCTCTACTAAGATAAATCTACCGCAAGTGTTGAAATACCGGTCCTTTGTGAAAAAAATTTGCATCTGGCAAGAGTGGTTATTTGTTCTTTCAAAGAATTATATCTGACTCTGAGTCATTAACTTATATATGGTTCCTAACATTTTTGATGTTTTTATTGATCTTTAATAATAAGATTACCTAACACATGGTTATATGGCAAACTCTAGGTTATATTGTTACATGGCAGGCTCTAGTCTCTGAGTACATACAGTAGCATAGCTGCAACTATAACTTGGTAAAATAAAGCACTGCTTACTTTTTCTCTTTAACTTATTACTTCTAATGGGATAGAACGAAGCTGACATCCTGAGTAATGTATTCAAATTGGCTTAAAATTTGAAGAATCTGTTATCAAATTGGATATTCGGGTTTTCACTTCATTAAAGAGGGCCATTCTCTCCCTTCTTCAAATCAGTGTTAGGTATTTTTCTAGATGCCTAAGAAAACCTGATCAGTACATGTTGTATTTCGTAGTTGGCATCTATTAAACCTACTATTTTTTTAGAATGCCTTATGTATATTTGAATCATTAAAGGTAAAATACATGACTCATTGAAGTGGATAGCAAGAATTACATCAAGATTTTTAATAGAAAACAAGGTATAAAAATGGTTTATTAATTTCATCACATAACTTGAATATTTTCTGTTCTGTTCCTCAGCCTGTTTTTTTTCCCACATTTGTGTTAATTTAGTTTAATTTTTATACATTGATTTGTAGTCTAAAGGAATAAAAAAAAAAAATCCAAGTGAGGGACTTTGTGTTCCATTTCTTCACCCATGTTCCTCATATTTTTTTCTTTTTTCTTTGTTGCTCTTCTTCCATTTTATTTCTTTTTCAGGCCACAGCTGACCCTGAATTAAGGCATCAGGTGTGGATTATGTACAATCTTAGACAGTAGTTTGACAGTCACTCAAAATAGAGTTTAAATTTATGCATCTGATTTTTTGTTCCTTCCTCTGTTTTCAACATTAAAATCACTAGCAAAAAAGAGGATTAGAAGTGGATGTTTCATATAAACATTTTTATACAGTGATATATTTCTCCTGATCATAGGTATAAAATCTGATTCTGGAGACCTTTTCTGTGAAACCTCAGTTTGTATCAGAAAATAAATTGCTTGTATGTTTTATTTTAGAAAAGATAAAGAACATCCTTCTCCCTGTTCTTTTTTTATAAAACAAGCAAACACTGATGTTAGAATATTTTCATTTAAAGGTCTTGCAATGATATGGTATGGCATGCAATAGTCATCTTATCACCAGAGCAGCTCACTGTTTACAGAGAACCTATCATTCAGAGTGGTTTCAGTTTAAGCGTGGTTTCAACATCACACTGGAGTTGGAAAACAAATCAGGATGAGAATGAATGTGGTTTGAATACAGGTTTTAGGCCAAATGCTTGCAATTACAGAAGCTCCCTGGACTCACAATTGCAGAGGGAGCATGATTCCACTGCAGACTAAATTAGCAGACGTTAGGTATCATATACAGAATTGCAATTCCAAAATGGCTTCTGTTCAGAAGAACTGTGAACACTTTTATTTTATTTTTTCTTTAAGAAAACTTTCAGGTGCCTTTAAGTGTTTTGATAATATTTGTACGGAAAGTATGGAAGTTGTTGAAAAATGATATCTTTAGATATATGCATAAATTGAGGTGACCACAATGCCTACACATCTAAAAAAACCCAATGCACATGCATGTATATATGTATGTATATATAAATATACACACAAACACATTTTAAAAACTATGTATGATTGCATTCAATTGGATGACACAAAGGTACCACTTCAGGTTTGTTTTCAAAGCATTAATCTGGAGGCATTTATAGAGTCTACTGTGTCTCTTTCAGCAGACACAAATCATACCAGGTGAGCTCTACGTATTACTTCATATATAGCAGTTTTCCAATAGTGCCTTTTTTGAGTTCTGGATTTGATTGCACCCATACAATACAATCTTAAGAAAGAGGGAAGAACAGAATGGCCTGATCTTTCCAGAAGCTCCTGGTTGGCTAACTTCCATAGCCCAAATGGAAATGGGACTAGCTATTTCCTTTGAAGATTCTCAGCATTTGCAGAGGTACTGGGGAAAAAGCAGCTCCTGAACTGGGGGAGTTTGTAATCCCACTTTATGGCTGCCTGACCACTTCTTTTCTTGACATGCCAGCTGGGAACCATTGATCTCTGTGTATAAAACGACACAGTGCTAGCATCTCTCTGTCTCTGGTAACATGCCACAACTTGAGTTATTCACCTGTAAAAAGCTATCTTTTGAAGATCTTTCAGATTACTCAGCTACTTTCTGGCATGAATGTAAAACAAATTCCTCCTGCTTATTTCATTGGGAAACCTTGAATACAGCTTCCCTATCTGATTTCATGCTGGCTGTCAATACATTAGTAAACTGATTTTTACATCAGACTGTGGCTTTGAAAGGCACTGATTAGGAAGTCACTTATAGATATTTAAATGAGAAATGAGTAACATCTTCTGTGATTGAAATCCAAGGAAAATAAATTTTTGGATTTACTCTATGGGTGAGCATTCATAGGTTGCCCAGAGAGGTTGTGAAGTCTCCATCCTTGGAGATATTAAAACCCTGGTTGGACAAGACCCTGAGCAACCTGCTTACCCTGCTCTGAGCAGGGGGTTTGGACTAGGCAATTTCCAGAGGCCCTTCCCACCTTAACTCTTCTGTTTCTGTGACTCTTTTTTCCCACTACTACCTTTCCTAGTATTCAGAGGAATATTTTACATAAAAGATCACTCTTGCAGAGAAGAGTGGATGACAGTAATATAAATAATGTGTGCTAAGAAATAATGTAATTTCCAGTTTTTCCACTTCCATCCTTAATTTTAACAAAACTTAACAATTCATCAGTCTCATATACTTATAAGCTAGTTTTCCAGTAGTAATTTACTGTTGTCTATTACATCATTTGTTCAGTTTATATTAATATGAACACTTTCATTTTTCAGTATAATATGAATTCCAAAACAACTTACTTATGAAGCAATAGGACTCTAGAGAAATCCTGCAAAAATAAATATCATCATTTGCTACCATTAAGATGATTTCCTATATGTCTTCAAGGGTCCCTTTTTTCAGGAATAAAACCTTCACTGTTGGCTTAAAACACAATCAAATATCTCACATTTTGCATTCCTCTTTTGTTAATAGGTAAAATGGATGTCAAAATAGTTTTGGTTTTGTCTGTTTAGTAATGTAAAAAAAAAAAAGAATATAGTATCTTAAGGATTTATGCCAGTTTTAAATGCAGTTTGATTGGAAAGATTATATTATTGATGAAGGGCATTTGACTTATAAAGACAAAAGCTCCTATATAATTATTATAATTAATTCAGAAGATAATTCGAATTGAACAGTTTGCAAAATCATATTTGAAGAAAGTAATGTCACGAAATAAATTGATGTGCATTTACATTATATGACCCAGCAACTACAGATGTACAAAGCTATCAAGTATGATATGGTGTGCTGACAAATTAAATGGCTTGCCAGTTTGCAGAAGATACATGTTGTAAAGGGTATTTACTACTGCTCTATCATAAATCTGTTGGTTGATATGTTAATAGGTCAAATTTCTCAGCAGTTCAGAAGTCCTGGAGATAGCTATATACTGTATTTATACTAAAACGCTATAATTCTTGGTGATATTACATTAAAACAAAAAATGATATTAGCTAAGTTCACATGCAAATTTCCCCGTAAAATTAAAAGGAAATCTTTAAAGTTTTAATTTAAATTGGGGTTAGTCTGACACTTTATAGATTTTTTTTGTGAACTGGTTTAGATCACTTATAGAAGAGTTTCTCCTTATCTTGTATACTATTTTAATGAAAATTTGGCCAAACCCCCCCATGCTTTCTAGTAACACAGCTGTTGTGCCACACCGTTATGCCTGAAATTGTCATTTTGAAGTTCAATTTACTATTTCTGGTATGAACCCAGGAGATTCAGAATTAGTTGTGGACTTCAAATTTCATTTTTGCCACTTCTGCCCTGGACTAGTGGCTCTCCCCCTTTGTACACTTTATCTTTCACATTGTTAGAGTAAGAAATGTGAAACTGTAATGCAAAGTAATTGCAGAAAAACATGGAAAAGAGCTACAATAAAGGTGTCATTATTATTTACAAAGCTGGACCATACTCAGAATTTTTACTATAGCTCTACGTTATTGTCCTATATGGCTGTGTAAGCATTAGATAGTAACTTGGCTCAACTGCAGCAGTTCTGCAGATAGAAGCAGTTGAGGCTTCTACACTAACACTATATGGTGCTGGGATTTTTACTTTCAGATTTAGCCCAATCCCTGGACTGACTGTCTCCACTGTCTCCACTGCTTCAAACCCATTGAAAACTCCCCCTTAGCTTGTACACTTATATCCCCAGTCATGAGGCATGTGCATTTGGATATAGCCAGAGGAGAGCTTCTGGTTTAGTTTCCTCTGAAGGAACCCTAGTTTGTGTGTACACGAGCTGCTGAGCAAAGTAGTGAATGGAAAGTAGGAATTATTGGGATTTTTTTTTAATCAAAAATATTTATGGATATAGAGTGTATGTGTCATCCATCATCTTATCTGAATACTAGTGAAGAGTACCAATAATTGGTTAATAGATCCATGGCTGGAACATTATGAGCAGTACAATCTTTTTTTCAGAAGTAGTACAATTATGAGCTTGCCATTAATCGTGAACAGGTTTAAAAATGCCTTCCATTAGTTTTAAATGCAATTAGTAATTCTTTTCACCATATATGTCAGAAGGTTACAGCAATGCTCTTTTATTTTTTAAAGGGAAATCTTCTTGGTTTGGAGCTATTTGTAAAGTCAATAAACAAGTTAAGGAAGAGCCATAAAACAGTGGAACATCAAGAAAACACTTTATTGTGGAGATTTGTTTACATCAAAGTTTGATCACTTACATCAAAGACAAGTGAAAAGGTGCAGATGAAGAAAGGATGAGCTAGAACACTGGACATTCCCAGAGCAAATATATTTTCTGACTATATACTGCTAGAATTATACTTCTGTGTCTTTATATTTCCCACTTCACTTGTCAGAACTTTATTAGAACTATCTTCCTGTGATATTTCAAACACAGCAAAACCCTCCAAAAGATATGAAATCTTACAGAAGATTTTTCTACAACAAGACAGTGAAAGGGTTGAGATTGTTATTTAGGTAACTGGAGAGGAGGTGTGGTTTGCTGATAGGCAAACAGGCAAACAGGCATAACTCTTTTGGCTGCCAGGAGAACCCCAATAAAGGGATCTGTGCTTCCAAATCTGATATTGATTTCTTGAGTAATTTTGGGCAATTTATTTCATCTGGTGGGGAGCTACCATTTTCTCTTCCTCATTCCTGCCACTTTATTTCTAGGTATTTGTTTTAAGTAATGTAAGAGCATGAAGCCAGTTTAAAAAAAGAGAAAGAAAAAAAATCAATATTTGAATATCTGTTGTAAAAAATCTTTTCAGTCTGTAATTGTAGTCAAATATTGCCTTTACTTTCAAGAGCAAGACTTCAGTTTAGGTATGATGTGACTATATCCTGCAGTCCTCTGTTTCTTACAGTGCAGTAAGCATCACAGCCACTGAAAGTAGTCTTACATGACATAGCAATATTGTAAAGAAACCGAAATAAATATCATTATGATTGTTTTGGCAAGACTGCATCTCAAGTGGAGATTATCTTCTAAAGATCAGTCCCAGCTGCACTACCGATATAACTAATTCTAATAAGAAGAGTATACAATTCAGATAACTGAACCTGCTGGCCATCAAGTTTTCCATACTTTTTTAATTAAAAAAAAATCTCTGACAAGCAAGTTCATAACCTGCATACCTGTCATTAATAATTTTTGTAAACTTAAGTTGCTTTTATATAACAAAACCTTAAAAAGGATATTATACTAGCTGTTTGGTGAGTGTGGTGTCCTTAGAAATTTCTTGGAAGTTTTCATTTACTTAGTGGTAGGAATAATGATATAATATTGTAATAAAAAATAACAGAAAGCTTTCTCTCAAAACCAAATTGTATCAAGCTGCACAGCAGTCTCCAAAGATCAGTAAAGAAATCCTTGTTTGGACTGTTTTAAAGCTCACAAGCCATCAAAGAGAAAATTA
>NW_009201991.1:0-13631 GCF_000690835.1 Fulmarus glacialis | reverse complement strand
TTGGACCATTTCTATAATACTACTAGGAGGAATCTCTCTTACTTGTTTTGGTCTAGAAAATAAACAGAGGTATAACAGGATGCTAGGAACAATTTCCTCAGCATAAATATCTAGTTCTGTAGGCAATGGAATTAATGAAGCCTGCTATCCCTATCCTCTTGTATGGGAAGATTGAAAGTTCAGACTGATTTTGTCATAGTTTTCTCTGTACACTCTCTGTTCTCTAACAAGACAAAAGTTCATGCTTTTACATATTGCTTTTACATCTCTGAAGGCACCTGGAAAAGCCACTCTCAAAACCTTTCTCTGAAACATCCTGCCACTCCTTTTCATTTCACTTGCAGGAATGTAACTCCTTCTGGTCTCTATTACTGTGTAAGGTTTGGCTGATATACGCCAGTGGGCTCAAAAGCTGTTAGACAGATTTCATTAAGCTCATTTCTGTAGACAGCAAGGCTAAGAATGAACGCATCTTTTCACAAAGCATTAGAAATGACAGTAGAAATGATGTGCTTCTGTTGATAAGCTTACTGTATACAATCAGATGGGGATAGGGAAACAATAAATGGAACGAAAGCACAACCCAAAACAGTTACAGCTACCTAAGCTTTGCCTATACATTGAGCTATTTTAAATATAAGGCAAGCTGATGTTAGAGAAATATTTTTATTTTTGAACAGCAACCATTTCTTTTATATTGCATATTCAACTATGTTCTTCCTTGCCATACTTGCAAGCTGTTTTCATCCAGGGAGTCTCAGATTTTGCTATACACAGATAACTTTGAGAGCATCTTAATCTCAGTCAGATGCATTGGTGATTGGCCTTGCACAGACGCCTAATGAAATGGGTGGACTGACTTCTGGAAATAAAGACAATAAAGACATTTTGCAGTTCATTTATCTTTTTGTGGTCACACAAGATTGAGGAACTGCTTGCTGTAACATTTCTGTGTAAGCACAAATACATCTGTAATTGTCTTTGCATTTATCTTTTACAAGACACATCAATAAATAAGAAAGAGTTTTTGTAGAGTGTAAAAAGAGTTTTGTAGTAGTGTATGCAGAATCCCCCACCCCCACAAACTGCTTTTGGAAAGTGATAAAGCACAATTATTGAGTCACTATGGGAGAGAGTACTACTGTTAGTTGCTGTAAAAAGCAGTAGATGTAAAATGTTTCCAACAGTAATTGAATGTAATTTTACTCTGTAGTACATATGGGTCTTTATAGCTCTTTCTAAATAAATTCTCTGGGTGAGTTCATCAGAAGAAGGAAACAATATTGCCCAGCAGGGTAATTAGAAGGAGGCTGAAGGGGTCCATAAGGTTGCATAAATGTTATTCTTATCATGTTGCCAATTTTAGGGCTGCTGCTAAAGCAGTCCAGATGGTTTTCTCACTTGCTTTCAGTTATTCTGAAGGTCCTAGAAGCAGAGAAGTCTGGACTGTGCTGTATTGTCCCATATCCAGAAACAGGAAAGAATGGGACAGAAGAATCACCACATCATATGAAAGTTCCCCTGAAGAAGCATGTTTCTTTTGAAACATGTTTCTTAGTGTATTTCTAATCAGATTTTTTCAACGTGAGTGCAAAAGGACTGCAGTGCGTGGGAGGATCTCTCTGTATACTAGGTGTTTTGGTGCACCTAATGTGATATTTCAGAAAAATGGCAAAATTCACAGCACCATTTTATGATGATGTCATTTATCTGCCTGCAAATACTGGTTGTTTTGCATAATGTTTGTACTGACTAGGTGTAAGCCCAGCATGTGGCAAATCGTAATAGAAAGACTAAGATAGTGTGAATGGAGAATGAAAGGGAAGGCTTGGGTGTGGGAGGCACCAGAAGGGACACACAGCAGGGACAGGGATCTCAGCACAGCTTGCGTCACTGGCACCCACATGAGAATGTCACCAAGATCCCAGCCCATCTACCTGCAATTTCACAGGACAGACGGATCTGGAGACAAAGAACAGTAAGCAAACCCTGATGATTCACAGAGGTGGGACACCATGGAGATATAGGGCACTGTCAGCTCCAAAAGGATACAAAAAGGCACTGCATGGTTGCCAGCCTAAGAATAGCCCAGGAGAGGTGAGGAGGACTTGGCAGCTGGCTTCCCTTGTCCTCCAGTGCATCGCAAAGGATCTGACAGCTGGACACAAGCATTACAGAACCCAATGGCTGGCTGGACACTTGAACAGCCACCCCTGCCCTGGTGCCCGACAGCTGAACAGACACTGAACACCACAATTTTCTGCTGACATTTTGTCACTGTGAGACTGTGAGAGTGCAATGAGCGAAACCTGTCTTATTTTAGTTTTTACTTTAAGTAAAACCATCTTCCCCTCCTGTAAGGTCTCACATCGGTATTGGTTGCACTGCTGATCTGATGTTGGAGCACCATGTACCACGAGCACACTTTCTTACTTTACCTGTATTTGCCTCTTTTTCTGAGAGATCATCTGTAACTATGACCAGAAACTCCTTGTGATTACAATAACAGTCACGTTTCAGTTCACCCAGTCTGGACCCTTGGCATTAGAAGTAAGGTTACCAGCCGTGGCTGCTTCCCAGTCATGGTCTGTGACAATAATGGGATAAGGTTTAACTGGAAGCATGTCTTGTTTACTGGGAAAAAAACACATGAGAAAATATTTTTTATTTTTCCTGGGGCTTGTAGCACTTTCACTCAGCTGTTGTGTATACAGTCAGTTTTATTTTAAGAAGGTTAAACGTGACTAACTGAATGAATGTATTTTCATAAGTTACTTTACATCAATGTCTTTTATATTTGTGATTTTTTTACATTGTTTTCTACCCATACACAAAAACAATGGTATATCTGAATTATTTCCAATAAAATTTAATAATTATCTAGACTTCAATAGGCATTGCAGTTTTTCACATTCAAGTTATGCTAAACTTATCAATCACCTACAAAGTACTTCTTTATTTTTAGAAAAAAACCAAACAATCTATTACTTGTTATTTATAATTAATTTAAACTATCATGGACTGGCATTTTCTAGGCATTCTGGAAATTACACCTCCAACCGATTGTAAACCTCCATCCCTTTGTTCAAAACCATGATTGTTATCTTTTGGCTTTGAATGAAACATTCAGGAAGTGTTTATTGTTCATGTTAATCCATGCTGCAGCTGACTCTGCTGTTTCTATCATCAAACCCTGTTAACAAATAATGCCATTGTCTGAAAAAAATAACGAAAAGATAAAGCATCTCTTGTTATCTCATGTCCCTCTGTAATAAAGGGCAATAAAGTCATTATACCACGCAAAGCTATGAGTCAGTTTAATAAGCAAGTTTTATTGAAACTGCTGACTATATTTGTTGTAAGGGCATTGGTCATCTGTTTTTTTCTGCAAACAAGTATATAACTCCAGCTACTGTGCTTGTAAAGGACTTCCATGCCTCCACATTTGTTTCGTTGTTCTGTTTATGAAATAAAGACAGAGGATTTTTATTTTTAATATGTCTGAAACACAGAAAAAAACCACAGAAATTTTGTATCATATTTTTTAATAAAGTGATGAGACTCAGGATAATGAATAGTATGATATAGACTTCACTTTCAGTACTTGGGGACACAAAACTGATGGGGCGCAGAATGCAAGGATGTCACAGAGTGGAAGAGAAAAGTTAGAGGTTCAGATTTTGTTATAACTCTCCTGTTCTCTTCTAGCAAGCTTTCTGGTTTTCCATAGATAGATAGAACCATAGAAAAGCTTCGTGTTAATGTCTTTGCCCGGTTTTGCTTACTGTGTTCTTTCATCACGTATCCTTCTTTGTGCAGTGAACATACGGTCTTCTTCCTGTGATTTCTTGGCTGTGCACCACATAGGACTGCCAGACACAATATGCAATTTCTGATTCTGTATGGTCAAATTCCACACCCAAATTCTACCTTCTCCTCTCTATTTTTTGCAGTGGCTCTTCCAGATGCCTGCACAGCTCTTGTGCACACAAAGGTATATCACAGGCACTCCGCTGGTCTACGTATGAACAAAGTGACTCTATATCACATCGCAATGTATCTAACGCTCACTGCTGTCAAAGTGTATGCACATGATTCGTCTCTCCATGTTTCAATGTTAAGATTTCAGCAATAAATAGAAATGTATAATACATATAAATTTAGAACTACATGTATAAAAATGTATTTATGTATGTTTTCCCAGTTTCACTGAAACAGAAGTGACTCTTCATTTCCACTCAGACTGAAAGTTCAGAAGACTTGCAGCTCTTTCTTTCTCTGTTTAAACTCCTTCAGTTTAAAATTTCCTCTCTCTTTCCTTGGAATATTTCAAACTATGAGTGCTCAAAAGGCAGCAAGGGAAGAGAAAGGGAAAGGAGGACAGCAGATTGCTTCCTGAAAGCTGAGTGGAGAAGTCAGTGTAAAGGCTCCGAGTATGCTCCATCCCAGCTATGGTAACAGACTGTGTGTGCACTTGTTGGCCATCACAAATAGGGGAAATGCATGAGCTCTGCCTGTGCAGTGGCAGTTCCAACCTTCTGCTGACATATGGTAGTAACTCGTGGGAATGAGATTCTACTTCTGAGCCCTAGAACTGCTGCCAAGTTGCCAAGTCACCCATGCGAGATAGGAGTCCCAAATAATAGTAATGCAGGTTACTGACTTTCCCAAGTTTATTCCATATCCTGTGAAGTTTTCTGTTTGTATAAGGGACTTTCAAGATTAAAAAAAAAAAATAATTGGCTAGTACTCATGCCTGCAAAGTATTTTATACCTGGCCTAGAGTGATACATGAATAATAATTGAATTTCATTCTTCTTGGTGCTGACAA
Organism: Fulmarus glacialis; assembly: GCF_000690835.1. Taxonomy (NCBI): domain Eukaryota; kingdom Metazoa; phylum Chordata; class Aves; order Procellariiformes; family Procellariidae; genus Fulmarus; species Fulmarus glacialis. The sequence continues at coordinate 8,800 of NW_009201991.1, read as the reverse complement.
AATGTACAAAAGGGTTGCACATAGGGAAATCAAGGAGAATAAAAAGGGAATGGGAGCTTTAGAAAACGGTAACATGAGTGCACTTAAGCATAATATAAAGTAATTCCAAAGCGGATGCATAGCAAATGTTGGCTTTTAAGGGATTCATAGCAGAAGTAGTTCTTAAAGACAGATTTGAAGAAAGGTGAGCAAATATAATGATTTTAAAACTCAAACATAAAGCCAGGCTTTGGAAAAAACTGCTTGTGGGAGAAATAGGTATGTGAGAATTCATGGCTATTATGGCTGAAATCGTTAGAGTACTGTTGGAACCTTTGTGTGAAGGTTAACACCTTAGTCACAGCGTAAGAAGGGCCCACTACTATTTTGGTACTTATAGAAACAGTCTGAACCAAAGTATTTTGTTAATGGTTTATAAATCTGCTCTGATTAACAAAATTAGTTTTGACATGTTTTTCTTCCTAAAAACATGACACTGCCAAAAAGGCAAAAGACCAGTTTTGACACTCTTGCTGTTACAGTCCTGTCAGGGAGGCTATTAAAGGAAACATTAAATTCATTCTGATGAGGCAACATTTTACCCTTAATATACTGAAAACTACTGAGGTTTTCATAACTGAAAAAAAGATATTCTCTGACTTTTCATTTGGGTTTGGAGTATTAATTTGTTTTTATTGGTTAACTGGTTTTATTGACTATACCAATAGAATTACAATTAGAGAAAATCGATGGTAATGTATGTATTCCTCCTCAGATACAGGAGGCATTTTGCTAATACTGGTGCCTCTAACTGCAGAGAATGACATAGTGCTGGCTAGAAGTACATGATCCAGCTCTAGCTATGTTAACCCATATATCTGTGATATGACAGCTGTGTTTGCAGGGGCTAATGGTAACTGCTACTCAGCAAGACTAATGAGGGTGGTCTGGCTGCCTTATTAAGATGACTGTAATGTTTTTTGTAGTAGAGTTAGCTGGTGCAGGTAACTCTATACACCACCATACTGGATCATGCAGATGTATCCCTTGAAAGTGCTACAGTCTTGATGACACAGAAGGCTTACAGAGACAAAAAGTCTGAACGACATGCTATCTGGTTTCCTTTCACAGCCCCAGGTAGCAACACAATTTTTCTTACCTGCTTCCCCTCATCGGTTCAGTTTTGTTCGCTTAAATTTTTACTGTCTTGGGCAGGGACGATAGATGTAACGGTGCTGCAAAACAGAGTAACACGGGCTGACTCTGCTTAAGAATCAGGAGTTTGAGCACAGTCCTGAAAGGACCACCTGAGTGATAGCACTTAGGGGCTCACTTGTCAACACGCTGCCTGAGGTACCTACAGGGCCAACCGCAGTCGCTCCGAAGAGAGGTGCGCTCTGTTGTGCGGAAGTGTCGTCCTGGGCTGGCAGAGCAGAGCAGAGTGCTTTTGTTCTGCGCTCTGCCATCTGATGTAGACATCCTCTGTGTGCCTCATGCAATGGTACAGCTCTGAACACAGTGTCGCTACTTTGATAATAATGCATGTAGTTATTATTCTTTCTCTGTTATGAATATGTTTCACTTTTTTTTCTCTTTGATGGGAAAGAAAGCAGATGTGCTTGAGAGACTCTATAAACTTGACAAGGCAGTTAAAAAGAGGAAAACACAAACAAAATAGGAGACCAGATGAAAGAATGCACAGGGGGGAATAAGGATTTTCAGAGCTTAGCATCTTCTAGTTTCAGATCAGGCTACTGCTTGTCACCATGTTCCTTCCTGCACTATTAAACACTCAAGAGTAACATCACATTTTCAGTCTATTCCACACAGGTTTGAGTCATGCAGCATTTGAAATCAGGTGGTCAAACTCAGTGCCTTGCTGTAGAAAACATCCCAGAGCTCCAGTCATTTGTTCTAAGACAGTTTCAAATTAAATACATTTGAACAAATCTGTTGTAACTTTGTGAAATGTCAGCACATAAAGAAGGTTATCATCTGGGGAACACTCACTGATAACTTTCCTTTGCTTTGATGCTAAGGAAGTTGGTCCATCTCACAAAATGAATTTGTTATTTGAGTTATTTAGACTAAATCCAGCTAACTAATGTTAGTTGAGTTAGTGTAAAGGAAGAGGGAAGGGCTGAGTAGGAGTATCCACAAGGGAGAAGGAAGCATAAAGACCTTGTCCAGATGCTTTTTGTTAAGTGATTTACATATATGTTGGAAAAGAGAAGGAAAAGGAGATAAAATTAAATGTTGATGTTGTCTTGAGTGATCTGCAACCCTAGCAGAGGAACTCATGTTTTGTGTTCCCAAGTAATGTTTTGGGAAGAGATTAGGTGGGAGGCAGGAGTAGCTTCAGTCTTCATGCTGGTGATTGTGCAATATGAAAATCATATATTTGCTCTCATCCTACAGAGCTGACACGTGGAAAGCACATGTCTTGTAGAGCCACTGGAACCCCATTGTCAGCAAGCTAAGCACGAGGTGATATAAATTCAGAGAAAGATAACTCAGTCTGGCTCTGTCTGAATGTGATTATTTTGGTTTTGCCTATTTCTCATGAATGGTCCTATTTTATACCTCATATACCTGCCCACTATAATTTAATTTGAGGAGAAGGATTTTTTTTTTCTTGTTTTATTAGAAAGATTTAGGAAGTTAGAGATGAGATATTGGCTTTTGGAGATTGCATTTAATCAAAGGTCTCTCTCTTGCCTGAAAGAGAGAGATGTTTCTTTTTCCTTTTCTAGTTTTTGCAGATTAACTGAGTCCATCAGACGTTATGCTGGCATATGATCCAACACACACAGGGTGACTGTGGAGTAAGGCGAAAAACTTGCTGAAGCATGGAAAAGCACAACAGTACCAAACTAGGATATTTTCTCCATCTGCAATATCCCTCTGTATCAGGGAAAGATGTGAATGGTTTCTCTTCACTTTCTGGTTACCTCTGAGAGATACAGGTAGACCAGAAAAGGAAGATGAAGAACTTAACAGGCTGTATACACTCCAGTGTCTGGTAAAACCCACAGGGTTTAATTGTTAAGTAGCTGAACAGCAAGGCATGCCTGGTCCTTGTGCTCCCGATTGTCCTGTCTGGGGACCTGTCGTCTGGACCATGCTGCTGCTTCCTTGAGGGTCCTTTCTAGAGCCCTGGTGACATGAGGGTGAGGAGGAGGGAGGATGGTGGGGTCCTGGGGCCAGGTGGAAGGGGCTGAAAAGCACTCTAGATCTAGATGATTTAGGCCTAGGGTGTGTTGGTATGAAGGCACAAGTCCAGATAGGTGGAATAGTACAGTGTCTTGACACAGAAAGATGTGGTGTGTCAGATATAGGAGAAAAAAATCTCCTGAGTAAGTTAGTGGGCATACCAGGTTCCAGCACTTACATGTTTCCTGAGACAGCATTTCTAAAACGATCAATGCATCATTCCCACTTAAGCATAGAATATGCTTTAATTCTTATATCCATTGGATTCACCTTCAGACAACACAGTTTTACCAGGTGTTTCACCTGTCTCTGTGCTTGTCTGCCCTTGGCACTAGTCTCAAATGGGCTGTGGAACTGACTTTCCAGGCTTACTGGAGGCTGCATCTCTCGGCTTCTTGCTATAGAGCCAGCTATGCTACATTTTCATCACCATCCCTGCGGGAGGACCAGGGCAATTTACAGTTCCCTGGAAGCTACCATAAATTGTTTCTCACTAGTCAAAGCACTAACTGTGCTGAATGTCAAATATTTGACCCACAGTGGTCTCTAAGTTACTTCTTCTTGCCTTTTTTTTTTTTTAATCTTGGTCTTTAGTGACAGATCTCTGCTGTGATTCTCTTCGGTGATTACTTTGTTAGTTTTCCAGCATAATACAGCAGAGAGGAACATGCGCTTAATTACGTGACTGCCACTCAATATCACATGCATTTTGAATTTTGAAATTGGGGGTGGGAATTACATGGTTTTTTAAAAGGCTAATAAAATTTTTTGTATATATTCTAAGTTTTTGCAAATCTAGTCTTGAAGTAAAATGCCAAATAACCTCTACAATTGTTAACAAATAACTAGTGGTTGTACATATGTGCTTTAATTTGAATAAAGTGTTCTCATTTGCAATTATTACAGTGTATCCATTCTGCTTCAAAGGTTATTTTAAAAAGCCAATGTATAGTGATAAAAAAAAAAAAAAAAAATTAGCTTGATTTAAAGTATTAAGAAAAAGTTGCATATAATCATTAGCCAAATGTCTCTGTGTGTAAGAGATCTTTCCTACAGCAAAAAATCAAAATAATTTTTCAAAAATTGCTTTAAGATGGACAGAAGCATATCTAACAAAAACCGAAAACATCAACAAAGAAATCCATTTAAAAAATGAATTATTAATAGATGCTTTTTACAACATTTATTTCATGTAAAGGGGATTTGTTTGTATATTTAATATCACCTTATGTAACAATTTGAAAAACCTATCTATAAATTCATAGCTTCAACCAGTCTATTCTGTGTCTTGTATACACAAGTACTTGTTCCGCAGCAGCATGAAGCTCTGAAAACAAGTGTTGCATGACCAGAATACATTTGAAGGAATCTGGTCTTTGTTGCACCAGATATATTGGTGGGTAAGAGATAAACATCCCAAGTGTGATTGTAGCAGAGGCACTTTTTTTAAGTTATGCTTTATCTGCAGTACACTTCCACGAGTAAACAAGTGTCTATCTAGAAAAGCTCAGCTCTCTTTATTAAAATACTTTGTACAGCATAAGCCCATCTTAGATACAAGCAAACCAAAGTAATATGATTTTACAAATACAAATTCACATGTCCTGGTCCTGGCTCTTATACTGTTCAAATCACCAGCATTTTGAAGTGCAGATGCATTAGGCTGAAATGTACATAATTTTCTTAATGTTACATTTTGAAGGTTACAACAATAAATATCTCTATTTTGTGTGAGGGTGGAATAGAAATAAGCTCAATTTCTTTAAGAAAGTGCAACAACTGTCAATTCCTGATCAAATATTCAGCTCCTTAACAGGAGTTTAACACTCTCTCTCCAATTGAGTAAAATTACTTTCAAAGATACCATTAAATACAATGAATAAGCTTCAGATTTACCATTAAACAACATTTCATAATGTTAGAAGGATTTGAATAATAACAGTAGAAGATGGTTTTCTTTCTGGATAATGCTCAGGATAACTGTAATAATGTTTGTACAGAATTTATATGTTTATTTATATGAATATATCAGCAATAATGTATAAACATATAATATAAATATATAAATATAACTCTACAGAATGTGCAGTTTAAGATGTATCTAATTATTCTTTTTAACAGAAAGTACCGCATGGGGGAAATGTTAAAATCTATTTGATAAATCTATGTGGGGTTTTTTTCATAATATAACTGATTAATTTTTTTCAGTATTACACCTGCTTATATTGGTGTCATTTGAGCAATATTAATTAAACAATGCACATGAGCTTGACAGTGGTTAAGATTCAGTGATAAAGCCCATTGCCTACGCTGCTGACTAACAATGACTTACTGTTTCTTTGCATTGTCCGCCAATCTGCATCCACCTGCTTGTCTTACATTTGCTATGCAAATTCTTGTTCAGTGTGTCTATGTCACAACTCACGTTAGTATTAAGGAACATCTCTGTAAAGCTTTCAATGCCTGACAAAAGTGTGTAGGATAGGAACAGAATCCAAGCAGTCTATCACTCAGAGAATGTTATCTGAATATCCCATTCTGAGTGAAAAGCTCTTTATTTTCGGTCTTGCTGAAGCTAAAGAGGAGTTAGTAACCAGTAGTTATGGTAGAAAACATAAACTGCAATCAAACACCATAACACCATAGTGCTAGGCATTATACAGACATATGATAAATACTGGCCCAGCCCCGAGGACTTTTTAGTTAACTAACATACTCTCCCCTACAGCACTGAACAAGAAGAATCTATTTGCAAAGGTCTTTCTACAATAGAGAGAGCTTGTTAACTTAAAGATGGCTCTTTTCCTGAAGCAAAAAGATTTATAGTCTATAACCCCCTTAGTGCTCTTACTGGCACAAAGAATATAGTCCTTCAGGCAAAATGCAGAAACTTTTATTTTATTTTTGCTATCTTCTTTCATTTTATTTTGTAACTCTTTTTATCCTCTCCTTTTGTGTCTCAATTTAGTGGTGCTATAAGTACATAGACACCAAGGAGGAAACTGGTTTATCCTTTCAATTATCAAGTTATTTTATGTTTGTTATCATAAAAAGACATGAATTTACAACTTCAATACTAAAAAAAACCCCTAAAATCCAACATCATGGTTGTGCTTCTGCATTTGTACTTTTTTTTTTTTTTAGCTACTTGAGTTCATATGCACAAAGGGGGTAACTTATTCTGGCTTTGAAGTAGATACACTGACCAGAGCTGGCTAGATCAGTTCCCTGAACATGGAAGAGAGGGAGTTAACACTTAGGAATGGGTTTCCTAGAAGCCAAGGCACCAGTTCCGTGACACCAAGGAAAGGTGCATAGGGGATGCCTGAGGGAAGGCATGCCTGAAAACCATCTCCCACCGGACTTCACCTCACCTCCATAGCATCATGGGAGAGTGGTGTGTCCCAACATGAACAGCTTGTCTTTTTCAGAGGCACAAGCTGCCTTTTAAAAATCCTACTTGCATCAAGAATGCCATTTTTTCCCTTAAGGTATGTTGATTTAGTGCTCTTCAGTGTTTAAGATATGGTGATGTGACACAGCGCTCCTCTTTAAAGAGTGGTATAGTGCTTCGGTAAAACTGGAATTCAAAGATCAACATCATTCACTGCATTTCCTGCTACACTGCCCTGGTATTTGCCTTATTTTATTCTGTTGAAACATAATTGGAGAGGGAGTGCTGTGTGATAACTCATACGTAAAAGGCAAATATTTGCTGTTAACATCCAAAAAGTTGGGTTGCTGACGTCAGTGCTTTCCTCAGGAAGATAATTAAGCTCATTTCTCTGGCTTCCCAAGCTATGAAAAGAGAAAGGCAATTCCTGTTGCATTGTTTTCTACACAGCTTCAGGGAGCAAGAAGGAGACAAATAAGAAAAGATTTTGTTACTCTGTTATGAGAAAACTTCCTAGAAGGAAAGAATTCTAGACTTCTGTCCATGTTCCTAGAATCACTTACATAAAATGAAGAAATGCGTTGGCTAAAATATGCAAACTGTGTGGGAGGCTTTACTGGTGAAATACCATCCCTATTGGATTATGTATTCCTACTCCATCTCAGACTCTCTTAATGGATTGAATTTGAAATCTTTGTTATACTGTTATGGTGAAACAGGTATGATTTCTCCACCCTAAAGAAGCCTAATAAACCTGGATCTTGAATGGATATTCTGGTCAGTAAGGCCAATGAAGGCACATTTCTCCGCTGCTTCCTGTAACAGAAGTGATGTATTTTTCTGCTATGCTCTCTCAGGAGTGAAATATTTTAAAATGTGGGGCTTACCTGGATCCTAAACAAGATTTGAGTGGTGACTGAAACATCATCAGGCATTATTTATTTGGATGTGTAATCCGATAGGTGTGTGTTACATACCAAAAATATCATATATTTTGTAGGTTATTGATGGATCTAGATGGAAACCTCACAGTTCGGGTTTTAAGGGGGATTTGTAAGGTAAAAAAAATCTCTACTTATTTGCATGGACAGAAAGCTGATGGCCAGCCCATTCCTCCAGACATGTGAATCTGTAAAAGCAGCCCTCTGGGCCTTGCCAAGCAAAAAGCTGAAGGTTTTAGGTAAACAAGCATTCTGTTTTAGCAAGCATGCTTAGAGTGAGAAGCCAAGGGAAACAGAGCCAAGACATCTGTCTCTTAGTGACTGAGCTAGACAGAATGGCACTCCCTGTCTAACCAAAAGGGTTGGTACAATTTATACAGTACTAGGGTAAACCAGCTGCTCTCTGAAAAAACCTTTGTGAAACAATAGATTTAAGAATTCCCTTTAGCTTTAAACTAACACGTGAAATGGGATATACTTGTTAAAACCTAAGGCACAACTTCTGTGTACCAGACAGTTACCAGTCAGTCTGGAAAAGTTATTTTATTGTTCACTTCATTATCTGCACTTATACTTGATGCAAAACCATTTACTCACAGAGATTGTATTGGATCATAGAAATCAGTGTTGTGCCCAGCCTGGCAATATTATTGTTTCTGTATGAAGAAATCAGCACAAACCTGTGCACCTTTCTGGGAAAAAATAAAGATAGAAATTATAGCAATATTTCTATAAAAATAATATTTTTTCACATTCATTGTAGTCTTCACCTCACCACTAAAGTATTTTTTCAGAGGGGCAACAAGTAAGTGGAAGTAGTTTAAAAGTACAGGAATTCCTACTCTCACAGAAAACACAACACTGAATTAATTTTCTTGTTTTACATGCTTGTCTGGCTAATGTTTTCTAAATAATTAAAGAGTAAGCATAACTTATATTGTTTCTGAAAATGAACATTGATGATCAACATTTCAACATCACCAGAATTTTTTTATACATGTTGTTTTCCCTATGGGAGTTCTAGATATATATATAAAGTTTTATTTGCTCCCGGCTGCTATTGTCCGACTTAAAAGTTTTTCAGAGAACAATATTGGGCAATTAGGCAGCTATGAAATGTACCACAAAGAGTCCATAGACTGTTAAAACTACACGTTTCTTTTCATAAGTTGATAAATTCTTTACAGTTGAGAATAATTACACATGTACTCGTATAGAAAAAGAGAAACTACTCTCAACAAATACTTAAATCATAGAATCATAGAATAGTTTG
>NW_009201990.1:0-5834 GCF_000690835.1 Fulmarus glacialis | reverse complement strand
GCCTGCCAGGTTAAACCACGACAAGTAGTCAAATGGATTTATGTACAGAAGGATGCAAGCATATGCAAACTCACTTTGTTCATTTGGCAGGTGTGAGCCAGGCTGGGTCAAGAATTTATATTACCTTGTTAACACAGTGTTACACCTCAGGAAACAACCTCTGTTTATTAAATCACTTGATTTCTAGAAAGATTTACAAGTTCCTCTGTGGTCGGAATCAATGTGTATTCTTAATTTCCTCAAATCTAAAGATTACTCTTCTTATATCTTAAATCCTAGTGGGTTTAAATGGGCCTACCCATCAGAAGGGGTCAATTATTAATTCTGATCTTAACACAGATATTTGGGACATAGTTTCATGATCATGCTGTTATTAGGCTCTTGCTCATCTCTTGGATTATTCAAGGTTTTTTTAAATCACATAACCCCAATAGACTTTCTAAACATTGGTGAAAAACCTCTGCGAGAATGTCAAAGGGGTGGCAGCCCATCTCAGTGAGCATGAACTCCTTTTGACATGCAGTGTGCATCAAGAGCTTTACAGAAACTCTAGCAACTAGCAGATAAAAGGCAACAGAAGGTCAGCTTTTTAATCCACATTTTGGTGTAATTTTCTATCATCTGAGATGTCTTCCATCCTAGTGCAAAACTGAAGTTATTTAGACAGCTAGTGGGAAATAGAAGGACATTCAGAGTGAAGGAAAGAAAAAAATAAAAATAGGTGGTCAAAAGCTTGCTATCTGGGGACACTGTCAAGCTATAAAAAAGAAACACACAATCATGAATGAAATGTTTATGTTTGTATTTAAAGAATAACTGAGAAACAAGAAATAGAAGTAAGCGTATTTCCACAAATAAAGTCTGTTATTGATTTAAAATAAATAAGGTTATCCACTGAGTGACCGGTATGACAAGCTCGAGCATGCTGGTGTAGTGATCTCCCACCTAAACTTCTCTACCTAGATGTGAAAGTTAATGAGTTCAGAGCCTGAAGTAATAAAGCTTAAAAAGAATGATTTTATAGGAATGTTTTTATTAAGAGTAGATGGTCATTGACAATACATACTTTATAAGGAGAACTGTTCTGGGCTAACAAAAGAAATTTATTTTATCATGTTACAGAAAATGTTCTGCTTTACAGTGTTTTTAGCATTAGGAACCACTTCTATAAATTGGTGCCTCAAGGAACTTAATTTTATAAGGTATCTCATGAAGGTTTGGTGAGAGGCACTACTTTGCTTGAACTGCCAATGACTCCTTTGGGGCACTGCATAAATTTATTATGAAGCACTGTAATGAAAAATAAAACTATATTGTCAGACTAAAAATGATTAGGGAACATTCATCACCTTCTTCTGCCCCAAAATCATATAGAAAATTGCAACATCAGCATAAAGTGTCATGAATGCCAGATAGTTTGGATTAGAATGCATCATTCAGCTATTTAGAAGCTGGATTATCCAATGATTTTAAGTTTTGCCCAGTGATTAGTACTGCAACTTTAGTCTGCATACAATATATTGTAGTATATACTGTTTAAGCCTGTTTCTTAACGCTATGACTAGAATTGTTCTGTACGTCATTGATAGCAAGAATGGACAGAACAGTGTTAACTGTTGTATAGTAGATTGCAGTTATGTTCAAATCCCCCGTCAAATTTTAGACCTTAATCCCCAATTCTGATAATAGTTAGATAACAAATATCTCTAGGGTCTGCAGAAAGATGACAGTGCCCATGGAGATGATTTATACGTATCTGTCATGCATCTATAATGGCAAACATAAGGTAGATGAGCGGTCTTTGTGAATTCTCTGTCCTAGAAAATCCTGAAGTATACAGTAATTTCGTCCTTAAGCAATGCCCTTCTTCAGTCATTTACAGCTTTCAAGTCTTTCTTACGTAAAATGATTACACAAGTGAAGACACATGATAGACATTTTAAATCTATTCTGGAAAAATATGTTGTGCTTGCAGCAGACAAATACTTCTGCTTATTGACACATTATTAGGGAAGATTCCTGCCACCAGGTGACTAATACCAAATGCAGAAGTTGAGAATAGTACAAAGATCTCTTATTGAACTTCCACCATTTTACTCTGGTAACTGTGATGTTGAAGTTTCACCACAATCAATTAGTAAACTAATACTACAAGGAAAAACTCACTTGAGATTTCCCTCTCAGTTCAAATCTAGCCATTCTGCTAATATTCTGGGTTAAGGTATTGTGGCATATTGTCTCTCCCAAACCTCATTGTTTCCTGTGCAGGGAAACACCAGACTGTAGCTGACAGAATTTGTATCTTCAATTGCAAATACAATAATTAATGCAACTTTGTAATATAAACAAGCCATCCCTCAGTTCAGTGCCAGACTTCCCCTTGTCTCATTCTAACTGAACTAGCTAACAAACTACAACCAACTACTAAAAGGCAACCCTTTCTGATCATAGAGCAACTCTTATGCCATTGAAGTATTTCTCAAGCCTATGTCAAGGCTATTGATATGACTGGAATGAGGAATTCTTTAAGAGTTTGGCAACAGAGTGGTCCCAGATGTATGTCCAAACCACATTCTTGGGAACACTCCTAATTTCCCTGCTATAGGAAGAGGAACTACATGCTATAACCAGAATCAGCCAAAAGCCAGGAGGTTGTGTGCCCCACATACCTGCCCCGCATGTTGGCTCCTGACAGAGAAACCCAAGTACTGGAGGCGAATAGGAACTTCAGGGCTCTCTGGCCAGACTTTTTTTATGTGTACAACTACATGCTAAGGAGCACATCCACCTGCTGGTATTGGAGATCATAATTTATACTGGACAAGCCAAATAATTAACTATATGCCAAAAGCATCTTCTTGCTACTGAAAACAAATTTACATCAAAAAAACCTCAAGTGCAGAAGAGCAAAGCCATTCAAATTATAAACAAGAAAAAAATAAAAGATGTAGTTTCACCAGCAATTGATCAGGTGAATACACACAAGATAGTATATTTGAGCTATTAGGCAAGCTCTGAATATAAAACTTAGCGGATTTTGTGACACCCTAGTCTCTCCCAATCATAACATCAGCCATTCAAATATTTTAGCACCAGACTTGACCAGAGCAGAAATGTCCTCTTTGTGAATCTATCAGAAACGGACTATTTTGGGGCTGGAGTCAGGAAAGAAAAAAAAAAAAAAAAAAAAAATTCTAAATATAAGCATAATAAGAGGTCTCTGTTCTTTCAATGTTTGGATAATTGTTGGTGTCTAAATGCTATAAAGAGGCAGGAGAGGCAAATTGAGCCCAGAATTTTCCTATTGAGATACTAATACAAAAAGGACAAGAAGAATGCCTAATTCTTCACTAACTGTAGTGTGAGGATTTGGCTTACAAATATATTGATATGCATGTGTGTGCATTAGCATTTTATTTTCATAAGACATAAACAATTAGCAAAAATGTACACACATCAATTTGGTAAAATAAGAGACCATATTGTAGTAAGATGTCTCTTCATAAAAGTGCTGTAATTTAGCTAGTATTAAAATTCCACCAGAATTCTCTGTTGCATATTTTCAGAAGTCCATGTTTATAGTATTATTTGACACCTGTAAAATGGAGATCTGTAAATAAATCTCTTCTTGTAGTTCTATTCAGAACTACTAATTCAGAGAAGAAGGAAAAAAAATTGAAACAGTGCAAAAGTAGAAAAGTTAATGTACGGTCAACTTATCTTCACGACATAAAACACAAAAATGACATTGTATTCAGGTTTTTCTTCCTAGCCATCTTAAGAAGCCAACTTCCTGTAGTTTTATCACAGAGTACTACAAAAATGTTAACAACAACGTTGCATTTTCCTTCTCTTAGAATCTTTACTGTTGACCTTCTTCACATATGCTTGGCATTTTCATCCATCTGCCTTTGGCAGTAGTACTAACACATTGGTGAGTCATAAAAATGTTCTAAAGCGACCCACCTGACAATCTGGTAGGTAAGAATATGTGGGCTTTCTCTGTTGCCATTTTTTCTACTTTATCTCATTTTTGCAAAACAAACTCTTTTCCTTGGAACCATTTGCTTCTTCTTCTTCTTCTCCTGTTAACACTTAACTGTGTTTTAATATTATTCTATTCATCAAAACCTTATTTCTTTGATGTTATTACCATATATATTATATATGTTTTAAAGTTTCCTAGCCCTATTTATATGGACATAAAGCGGACTTAATATTTGGAAATGTCACTTAAGACAGAGCTTATGAGATTTATATCTTTACAGTGTGTGACAAAGTTAAAATGTTAGTGTATTAATAGTGTTGGTTTTTGTTTTGTTTGTTTGTTTTTTATCTCATTTGCTCCTTTTCTTTAGAAGAAAAGAATAAAAAATAGTTTTGCACTGGTTAAACAAAGAACACACAAACTCAAGATGTAAGTGTATCTTTTAAAATTACAAAAAGGGGTTACAAGATTCTATCAGGATCATGGTTTATTCAGAAAACTTGTTTTCAGCTGGATACTGTTTTGTATTGTGCATCATAGTAAGTGCTAAGTTTTGTCAGAGTAAAAGGACTCTGTCATTACAATACAACTACTTTTCATAAAATATATATTTATTTCTTGCATATATGTGAACATGTATATTTAAATATATTTGAAAATTAAATCATGCCAGACAATCTCACAAGTTAATGGAAATCAATGATGAGCCTGGCTTTACCACTTAGTCTTGTTCAGATGTACGAATTGTTAAAATTCATTACTGTGTGGGGTTTCTTTTATAATTGTGTCAATAATATTATGGATCCGTTAGAAAATATTGAACAAATTTAAAACTGGAATCTAAGGATTTATTTGAGATATAATAATAGTAGGATATCCTATGACAAAATATCACCTTTATTTTCAATGAGGATGCTGTATAACCTAGCTTCTGTATTCAAATCATCCTTCAAAATATATTCTGAAAACATAGTTGAATGATACTAATAAAGAGGTTCAGCATAGGTTGGCTGAGGAAAGAAAGGTGGATTCTTTCAAGCAAATAAAATACTTATCATCTGCAATTTACAATCTTGTTAAAGATTTTTCAAAATTTTTCCATTTAAAAATCCCTTTTAAAAAAAAGAATTAAAAAGAAGAAAGATTATATACTTGTCAAAAGAAGCTATAAGCAGTATCTTTGTCCCCTAAAAACTTACAGCACCTCAGCGTGATGAGGAAATACAGTTTTAAAATGGGTTCTTAAAGAAATTGTTTTATTTACCAATAATAAATAACACACCTTTATCTTTACTGTATTTTCCCTGCATATACTGTGCAATCATTAATTTCAGTCTTCACTGCTACCCAAATTTCTCCCTTTCAGAGAAGTAAATGCAAGGTTCTTGTGACAAGGAACAGGCTGGCAGCTTTTTCAATAACTGTTCCTTAAACTTTCAAATAAAGGGCAAGACAAGTTAAATAATCTTGAAAAACTGTCAGAAAGTACCATACAATGTGGACAGTGGTTGTCAGTTTTATTTTATAACTGATTTGCCAATTGCAAAGCAAAAGTTTCTGTTGACACTAAGCAAAATGTGTTTTGTATTACAAATTAACTCCAACCACTCAGTTTCCCTAATGAGCCGTGGCCTAGCGGAGTTCAAAGGTTTATGTGACCTTAGCTTCTGATTTTAAGGGGTTTTTTTTCCGTTGTGATTGGCAGGTTGTAGTTACACTGTGTTTCATTACTGCCCCAAACTCAAGCAACTGCATCATCATAAATTATAAACTAAGCCTGTTGACTAGTATTAAGTCAAAATACTCCTAATGGCCTTCTTCATTTTATTACAATTCCTGACCCAGA
>NW_009201989.1:0-2517 GCF_000690835.1 Fulmarus glacialis | reverse complement strand
CCCTTGCACCAGTGCTTCCTGCCCAGGGGTAGCACTTGGCTTTATCCTCGTTGAAATACATGAGGTTACTCCAGCCTGTCTAGGTCCCTCTGGATAGCAGCACTGCCCTTGAGTGTCCCTAGTGGTGCTCCCCCCGCTCCACTTTGGTGTCATCTCCAAACTTTATTTGAGTGCTTTCCCTCACCTTGTTCCCCAGGACATCGATAGGTCTGGGACCAAACAGGTCCCAGACAGACCCTTGCAACAGATGCTTCCCACAGACCTCCAGGTAGAGTAAGAACAATTAATGACTCTCTAAGGCTGACCATCCAACCCGTTATTTAGCCATCTAGTTCTCCACTCACCCAGAACACAAAGTCCCAATCCGGATACAAGAATATTTGGGAAACAGGTTGCTTTTCAGCTATTGATGGGTGGAGACTATTTCATGCTATTTACCTTGACTTTAGCAAGGCTTTCAATGCTATTTCATGCTCTGGGTTTAGGGAATTTTAATTGATAAGAAATTCAACTTTATTTAAACAATACTCCTTAATCTCTTTGAAAACAAATCTTCAAAGCAAGATTATACTGTATCTATTTCAGTGGCACCTCAGTTTGGGAGCAAAGATCTCATCAGAGAGATTTCAGGATCCTTATTTACTATGTAACAGTGAGTAAGAACATTGTTTGTAGAAGTTACTAACTTTTCTAGAATTTGTTGGTTTCAAACACTCAAAGTTTAGTGACTTTAAACAACAAAACCTTATTCCCTTTCTTTTTGTCTATGCGTTATGACGCAATTTTTAAGACTGGATCACAGATTATGTTTTTGCAGAGGTAGCTTCCTACTTCATTCAGAAGGCTTGTGCTGGTCACAAGCTATTTGATATTGCTTCACAGAGACCAGTATGTGGCCTTAGATCTGCTTGCTAATCAAACCATGCTGGAAGAAATCTCCACATGTCTTTCTCTCTGATGTTCATCACAACAGTTAAGTGCTTTCTGAACACAAACAGATTGATTTTCTTGAGACTCCAGCCAGATTACTCATTTTACAAACAGAAAACTGAAAGATTAAGGCCAAATGCTGTCTTTCATTCAAAGCACCCAATCTGAGATGCTTACACCTAGTTTCTCTGGGCAGGTAGCACAATACAGCATTTTATATGTTCTTACTGACTTTAGCTGCTGTTCAAAGAGTTCTGCTTTTTTGCATGCTAGACTGGAAGGTCTTAAGCACAGCACCTAGAGAAAAAGGGTGCCCTGTGATTCCTCAAAACATTTTGATTTAAATCACTGGTGCAGCCAATGTATAATCTACACTGCACAGATAAAAACAGAGGGTTTTTTAATGATGATTTCCATTTACCTGTTCTCTGAGATAGGTTTTTTTTTCCTTCTCATCTTTAACCTCATTCAAAATACATGTTAAAAACATGAATTCATTAAATACGTGAACACATGAAAAAGGCCAATTTGTGTAGTAGTATCTGATATGAACTGTCTGGTTTTAGTCTACTCTGTTCAGCAGTATCATTTCTCCTCTCCTGCTACAAGGCCTCATCATATTTGTCTCACAAACTCCTCTTCCTCTTTTTATTGTTTCTACTGGCTCACGCTGATGTTTTCGCCCAGGCAGGTTGTGTCATTCCCCACTCAGTTCACACTTGGTCCCTACATTTTTTTCTTCCCCATTCCCTTTTTCAGTCACAGTGCTGGGCTGCTTTAAAATCTTCATGGACAGTTACAGTACTTCCTTCCCTTTCTCATGAGCTCCAGTCAACATAACTTATTTTTATCTCCTCAGGCTTTTTACTGTGACGTAGGTCAATTTTCTCTGCACTCTCCTAAGATTGGCCTTTTTCTTCATTTGCTTTAACGGTGGTGCATTCAGCTACAGGAAATATAGTTTTCCTGAGAGCCTATATCCCAGCAAACAAACAAAACTGAGACATAGGTGCTAAGGAGAAGAGACTGTTTCATTGTTGAAAGGGGTGGTTGTGGTTCTACTTAAGATATATCTCCTCCACCTCCTAAAGAGAATATTATGCCCCTGAAGCAAGATGATCCAAGAAGCCATAGAGAGCTGGCCAGCAGAAGACCACACTATTTGCCAAATGATTAAGGCAGGGCAGGTCAATTGTGTTTTAGAAATGCTTTCTTATCTGTACTAATTTTACAGGAGAATCTAAGTGACTACACTGACAACATTTACCTGAGAGATTAATCTCCCCTGTAAGGTCACTCTTTGTTCTGGAGAGATGGCTGCATGAGTATACTACTGTGAGGTTATGTTGCTCTTAACCCTGGGAAGACATGGCATAATCAAACCTTCTTTTGTGTCTTATACTTTGAGGAGATTTATTTAGAAGATGTGAGTCAACTTAAATATTTTATATGATGACATACAGATAGCAACATATGCCACTGTGATCTCAAAGCTTGTTTATTAAGATTTCTTTTTCACTGTAGTGTAACCAAGATTCATTTGCTGCTTGCACCTTGTTCAGGATATACCATCAGGCTGGGCAGGAG
>NW_009201988.1:0-5410 GCF_000690835.1 Fulmarus glacialis | reverse complement strand
GGGAAGGGAAGGGAAGGGAAGGAAAAAAGGGAGGAGAGGGAGACAATAAAATACAGTAAGCATAAGATACTGTTTACCCCTTCCTTGACACTAGTGGAATACTTGTACTGCATAGAAGTAAAATACTAATAAAAAGAAAATGTGATCTTTTTTTCCCACATGGAATATAGTGGTAGTATCAGATTTTTTTTTGCTTTCTTTCCTCTCCCTATGAATATAAAGAAGTTGAGACATTTTTACAACAGTCAAACAGTATCACAAATGTAATATCTGTTCAGTGGATCCATAGATGGATCTCATATCCCAGTAGTACACCGAAGTTTATCTTGGTATTAACCAGTAATGTAAAATGTTCTGACTTTTCAAAGGGAAACTTTTCATATCAGTTGAAAATGTCAAAACAACTCATCTTGACATTTTACAAAATAATTTTTTTTCTGAACTTCTTTGTTTCATGAACATTTTTAGTATCATGGATCTTAATACTCTTTTGGGTTGAAAACAAATGTTGAAATATTAGGATGGAAATTCCATTCTTTGAATATTTCCACTGAGCTTGATAACAGCAATGGGCGATTCCAACTTTATTTTCCTAATAGAATTGTCAGTATTGTTAGTGGGAGTAATATAATGAACATTTTCAGATCTGTGTACATGTATTGCTCTCAGTATTGATCAGTTACTAAATAACCATGTATACTCTCATCTAGAATTCAATATCAAAGAATAAGGGTCTACAGTACAGCTTTTCTTTATTCTGGGCATTTTTATGTGGTTTTTTGACATCATGAGATCCTTTCTAAGTTTACTGGCCCCTTAGCATAGTTGGAAGAACAGTTTTGTTTCATAGGAAATAAACTATACTGATTTACTGGCATTTCATGCAAGCAACAGGTTAGAAAAACCTGGTCCTACTAATAAGTACAAAAACTATGTAGAATGTACACTTCAAAGAAGAAAGACCTTAAAAACTAGTTTATGTTTGAAGGCTGAAAAATAACCATAGAGGGGTATGAAAGTAGCTAATTTATATACTTGTGAAGATGTTACTTTATGTTTAAAATTTGAATCAATTGTCTGAAAAATTACTCCTTTTTCTTTTCCACTTTAATTTTGTTTGATGAAGATAAGTCTATTTGATAAGAAGAAAAGAATTTATGACAAAAATTTTATGATTAGTGTTACTACCTTCTGTCTTGGTATTCCAGGAAAATGACTTGTCTCTTAGTACTGGAAGTTGGATTATCCATGATCTTTAATATCTATATAGAGACAATATATTGGAAAATTAGCTTTGCTTTTTGTACTGCCCAACACTGCAAGTTAGAGCAGGTGGGGGAAACTTATGTTGAGAAAGAAGCCCTAAGGGTCTCGCCACTTATTTGATGCTGATTCTCCATTAAGGGCAATCCCAATACTCATTGCAAGACTCCAGTAACTTTACAGTGGAGTCACCTTTACATGCTTGACAATTAGGTCAAAGAGCTCAAGACATGCTACTTCTTGTGGAGTAACACACTTTTCTTACTCTCCCACACAACCTATTAAGATCTGATCTACAGTTTTACTAAGAAATTAAGAAAACTGTATTAATAGTACCAATTAACTGATATGATCCCCATGATATTTCATAGTAGATCAACAGCCAATGCAGCGGTCTCTTAGCCAATCAGAAGAGCCAAGTCTATTGTCTGGGGTCTCCTTGCAAGCTCTTCCTGCGCATCCGTGCATCTGCAGTCAGATTCCCACAAAATTCTCTCATTCTACTCTGTTTTCTTGTTTTAATCTACCAGAAACCCTTTTGTGTACCACAACCAAGCCTGATTCACTTAGTTCTTGTTCAGGACTGACACAATAATTTTCATGTGACCATAACACAACAAAAAAACCCAACCTTATGAAAAGTTACTGTATCAATGCACCTCCATCATCAAGTTTTGAATGATTTTATGCCTTATAACTCATGAGGGGCAGTTGCAAATATCAATCTCCAGCTAAGGAAAATTACTTCTTAATCTTAGAATACAGCCAACCCCTCATGAAAGCCAGCATAAAACCTTACAACTTTGAAGAAACATCATGGGGATTTAAAACCAGTCATTGGAACCTCAGCACTGACACCATATCAGAGGCAATAAGCAAACTGTAACCAAAAAAAAAGATTGGAAGATAATTTCCTTCCCGGGGAGTGGAATAATGTTTGCAGGACTAACTAGCTGTAAACTTCCTTAAGGGGTTGAAAGAGAGCAGCATGGTATCTAGCAACATTCAAACTGGCTGAGCAGCAGGGTGTAACACCAAATTCTGTTGCTATTAACATTCATGATGAACTCAGAAGAAGTGACCTAGCAACAGCAAGCTCAAAAAGACAAAGTCAGAGACACAGCTCTCTGAATCAGGCAAAACAATAAAAAAAGCTCTGCTTTGGAATATATTTGAGCAATCGTTTAGGCAATTTCATAGGTGGGATTACTGGCATTGAGAAAAAATATATCTGTTAATAAACAGAAAGGAGTAATTTTATTTTAATTTAGGAGCTAATAGTAATGCAATGACTAATACCCAAAGAAATGATGTGTAATTTGACAGTAATTTCTCTAGAACATGTTTCTTCACATTTCTTGTAGAAATAGGAGGGAAGAAAAATATATTTCACATTTTATATATCATATTACCATAGAATAGTGATTATGACCTGAGAACAGGAAGACACAAAGATTTAGAGTGCTTCATTAGATTTTGTCAGCCTAAAAGAGCAGACAGGTTAAGAACTGAAGGAGCAAAGGAAACAGAACAGAATTGCTCTAAGTGCAACAAGAACTACAGCATGTTTTGGAAGTTATTGTAGTCTCACTGGCATTTTCATTATAAATGCCTTTTTCCAGTGCTTCAGAACTCAACAGCAGGCATTTGCTCTAGGCTGAACTAGCAGAAGAGGTCTCAGCCTGGGAGAAAGATGTTTTGGTGTGTGTGGATATATGTGTGCAAAATACAAAAAAGGAAAGAAAGAAGTTCCAAGAATACAAACAGATCTGGGAAGTTTCTTTATAAGGTGCATTTTTTCTTACTTAACTAAACGATCACCCTTATTATCTAAAAAATAGATTGAATGTTTTGTATATTCATTATGATGGTTATAGTTTATTTATGTTATAGTGACTAAGGGATTCAGACAAGATGGGTTGTTGTGACAGAATTAACAGATGGTGATGTTACGTATAGGGTATACCTGCATTTGTGGCTTTCTACTATTTTGATTTCTGGACTCCTAAGGCATTTTGCATTGTATTGCAGACCCCCCTAAAAACTTCATACGTGTGTTTTACCTTACATTTTATATAAACTTGCTTATCTTAATTGTCTCTCTCAGATCTCAAAAAGAATAAAGTTTGGGTCCCAGAGGTCCATAAACCGCAAACACAGTTTGGCTTATTGGTTGTTGTCCCTAGGACTACCACTAGCACAAGTAAGTTATAAACTTTGCTCAGTATTCTACTTTTTCTCATTTTTAATGTCTAAATGAAGTGGCTGAAATTCAGGTTCCATTAAAGTCAGTAACACTGTCAAGCAATTGGTAGATTCGTCCAGTCACTGTGATTTCGGATTGACAGCATCAGCCTGGCTGACCTGCAAATGCACAGTAAGTCCAGCCTTACAGAGTGCACCAGACTTACCATGTGCTTTCATGGTCAAACACAACATCTGTGCCAGAACTGTGCAAATAAGCCATACTCTCTGCACTCTTGTGTTAGACAATGCAGCTGAGCTACTGATTTTCTTAAGCCATCAGTTCTCCAGATAAATGACTCTGTGGAAAAAGAAAAAAAATGTCCAGGAAAACTTTCTAATTATAACTAAAATTATGCTATTAATAACTTATATTCCCATAAAAGTGGGATTATGTGTATTTGTTCTCTAATCTTTTACACCAATTTGGGCTCCTACAGTTGTTCAGTTGGAAGTAAAAAAGTTTTGTAAGATAATGAAGGAAAATCAATAATTATAGATGGAACTCATCTGTGATTTGGAAAACATTAATAAGCTGAATTAATGGAGTTATTTGGATTAATATTAGTAAAATATACAGAGTGAAGGCTGACAGTGCAATTAGTGCACAACAACAACGTGCTGTAATGTTCTTTGCAGGACTAGTATTTCTCTGAGTAGATTATCAGTGTCTTACCTCAAACACTTTTCACACATACATGGAGTATTCACCAGGCTAAGATTTTCCTTTTTGAAGAAGCATATAATAACAAAACCTATGGATGCCTTACAGAACAGAGGGATTTTACACCTGGTTTATTAATCTATCTAGTTTCACATGGAACAACTGTTGGTAATGGATCTTGCCAGTAAACTAAGTGCGTCCAAAACCTTAGCAATGTTTCTGGGGGAGGGAGGAGAGGAAATCTTCCTAATTTCTCTAAATTTTTCTGAACATTGGGAAGAATATAAAAGGATGAAAAGATGAGTTTACAGAAGCCTTTTAAAATTACTCAGTTTGAAGGATTTTGAAAGAAGGCAAGTGAGTTGCAGAACCAAAGTGCTCTCCTGGACCTGGGACTCTAACAACACACAAGTAAGGCAGAATTGTGCAGAACCAAAAGTAAAACTAAAGGGCCAGCAACAATTTTATTTAGAAACTGATATATTTCAAGCATAATTCTTGTAAACAGGCTGTGGATATCACTATATATTGGAGATATATGTTTATTGGTGCCTTCTGCAAAGAAGTCTCGAAAGTACTTTTGCCCTGCTTTGAACTGAGCTGAGTAAGGAGCTGGTCCACTCAGCTCTGAAAATCTTTGCTCCCTCTCACCAGCACTTAGGGTTTGTCTCATTGGAATGGGAGTCAGAGTTTCAGGTTTGTCAGGTTACACCAATTATTTTTTTTCTTTCTCTGTCGGTCCCTTGGCTATCTGATCAAAACACTCCTACCAGCTGCAGTTCTGACAGCAGCTTAAAGAGCAGCCTGACCTGGGAAGTGAGAGAGCCAGTCTCTCAGGTAGGTAAAGCCTAAGTCATCTCACTGTTATTAACAGCTGTAATAGCACTAGCTGATATGGCTCCCAGCTGCATTTTGGGCAAGAGACAACTGTGTTGCTTGGGCTGACTGCAGATCTACAGCACAGAATAGAGAGAGAGAGAAAGAAAAAGAAAGAGAAAATGGGAAAAAAGGGGGAAGGGAGGGGAGGAAAGGCAGGGGAAGAGGGGAAGAAAGGGAGAAGAGGAGAAAAAGTAGGAAAGGAGGGGTCAGCAAAAAGAAAGGCCAAGAGAAAAGGAAAGAAGGAAGAAAGGGGAGAAAGATGGAAGGAAGAAAGGATACTTATACTTAAAGGATCATTTCCCGCCCCCCATGTCATAGTTTTGTGATTTGTTTCTTGGGTTTTGGGTTTTTTTGGGGGGG
>NW_009201987.1:0-6802 GCF_000690835.1 Fulmarus glacialis | reverse complement strand
AGCTGTCCTCCTCCTCCTCCCGCTGTGGCCGCCCCTCACCTGTGCTGACTGCAGGTGCAGCGCCTCACCCCCCACCTAGACCCGTGCTTTAGTGCCTTACCCGCCACGGTGCCGGCTGTGAGTCTTGAAATAAGATGAAAGTGCTAAACCGTGTTACTGTTTGCGTAAATGCTTGTTAATTTGAAAGGCAGAGAAGTTTTTCCTTTTATTGTGGGATCTCTTACGTTTTTGGCTGATGGCAGCTTTCCTTACTAGGAATAGCCGTACCTTGCGGTGTGTATTTTTCTGGAGCGTGGACATGAGGTTTTTTCGATGTCCTCTAGTGCGTTCCTGCAGCGTGCAAGCCAGTATCGTTGAGAGCGCTCTCATACTGCCTTTTATGAAATTTTATTTTCACTCATGTTCATTTTCTCCAAATAATGCATGTATTTTATGAGTTGTTCAGATTAAATTTACTGTATTGTATAGTGCAAGAGATTAACAGTAACTTCAGACTATTAAAAGCCAATCTTGAGAATTTGCCTGTTACGTTCTTGCTGCTGACTGCATTTTTTTCCCGTTGTTTTTCTATCACAGGAGACATTGGATTTAACCTGTAGAAAAGCCCCATGTTTTGTGAAATTCTCAGAGATGGAAAAAATGGCAAACATTCAAGCTGAAATCAATGAGGTACAGCCTTTACTGTTGTCAGTATACATTCAACACATCAATACTTAGTGATAATACATGGCACCTGATGAGGTATCGGACTGCCATGTGCTATTGTTTCAGGTTTTGGGTTTTTTTAACAGTTCAGCAGTTTAATAGTTGGCACTTTTTCCCCAGTGGACTGAGTTGTCATAAAGAAAAGAACAAAATTATGAAACAAAAGTTTTTGGAAAGACGCAGCAGCCTGCATCTTTGACTGAAGTGTTACCTGAAATTTTCTGAAGAAACTGAAGAACAAATAAGAATTTGTAGTTAATTTTAATTCACAAAAATGTGTTTCTTCATAGGCAACTAGACCGTTTTGTTGGTTAGCAAGAGGTAACCTCAGTCATCTCCTACTGCCTGAATTAGCTGTTGGCTTGTATTTTATGATGATGTTTTCTGAGCATTTGCTCGCTGGTACAAAACCCGTGTTTATTAAGTTACATAATGTGGGCTCCAGCAGCTACAAAACCTTACTGCAAAGCAGTGTGACAAATTCACTGTTGAATTCTTTGGAGAATGAGTTAAACAGCTGGCATCATCCTGTATTGATGGACAGAAGGAACGAACAATTTCCAGCTCCCAGTAAGGTGGCTACTTGGCCTCCTTTGCTGGAAGGTTTCACATGCAAAGTACTCTCTCTGACAAATGTTCAATATGCTATGAGTGAAGCAGGTTTACTTTTGTCCTCTCCTCAGTGATCAAGAAAAGCAAAGCAACAGTTCTCTGTGTGTCCTGAGAGACTGATGCGTCATCCTCTTCTATAGTTTCCTCAGTCTTCTCTTGTCTAGCCAAAACAACCACAACTCTCTCAGCCCCAGGAAGGTATCTGCTGCTTTTGTGCTGGTTTATCATTGGAAAGAATTAAAGCTAGGAGTTTCATCTAAGAGAGCTTCTCCCACAGCTAAAAAAACCCAACCCAACACAAACCAATATTTGCTAGAAGGAGGAAACTTGGAGCTGTGTGAGGTTCTTTAGTAGAATATAGACTATGAAACTGCTTTGTAGGAGATGTACGTTTCTGTGGTTTAGGAATGAATTGCAGGATCTGTCTTTTCTACTACAAATTCCCAATAAATCACCAAATTGTTCAGGTTTTTTTAAACAGTCTTTTCCTATTGATCAAAAAAGCCCCACCTAGTAGTAGAAACACATGGTAACATGCTCTCATGCAAACGCTCGCTCTCTTTTACATGCGTTCTCCCCTATGCTCCTGCTTTCTCCCTTTCTCCTTCTTCCCCCGCCCCAAGAGAGTCAACAATACCTGGATAAGTATGTTAAAATGCATTTTCATTTGATGTTATTATTGTTGTAGAAGAAACTGAAAACTGAAATTCTGCAGTTGGAGAAGGAGACAGCAGACATTGCTCACCCTTTTTACTTAGGTAAGCGGAGTTGTACCTTAGAAAAACCAAGAGCGTTAAATGACTTCATCAGCAGATTGACGTTTCCTCTGAGTACATGACGCTTCTGGAAGTTATTGCAGCTTTCTCCACTGGATAGCTTGTTAGAGGTGGCAGGTGTTTTATTAGCCCCTAAAGAATGCTTCCACACTATTTGAACTTGCACCTTCTGCTGTCTCAGTGGAAGCTCCGTGCATAACTCACTCTCCAAAAAGTTGTGTGTGTGTGTGTGGTCAGCTCTCCAGGGTCAGTGGAACATCAGGAGTTGAGATCATCAGAACCCGATTTGCTTCCCTTGGCCTGTGTGCTACTTTGCTGCTTTTCCAGTAACTCGGTGTATTTCTGCTGCATCAGTATGCCCTGAAAATTACTTGGATTTTCATTTTAGTATTTTGGGAGCATATGTATTCATTTATTATTTCTCACTTTTCCCACTACAATTTGATGGATGCTTGAAAACATTCTAGCTTGCTACTACTGTGTTAGGCTAGTGAAGTATATTGTAATACTTCAATGCTATGGTATAGTTTAAGAAGTTGGTTTCATCTCGAAGACGGTTACTTAAAACTATAAAGAATGTAAAATAATTAACAAAGCTGTATCTCTAAAAAGTAGGTATTATGACTTTAAGGTGCATGCTGATACAAAGTCCTATACACTCCAACAGAAGTCATTCTGATTAATGATATCTTCCTTGAGCATAAACTGTCCAGTGCAATAGAACAGACTTTTTCTTTCTTTCTCCAGAAGAAATTTTGCTTTTGTTTTGGCAGGACAATAGTTTCAACTTTGCAATTTTATTTTATAGGCAAAAAATGCGAGATTTTGCAAGATATGAACAAACACTTGGAAGCTGTACTGAAAGAGAAGAGAGCTCTTAGGAAGAGGTTGATAAAGCCCAGATGTCAAGAGAGCCTGCCTATTGAGGCTACTTTCCACAAGTAGGCATATAAAAAATAATTGTTCTTTATTTGCACGGGTCCAAATGAATTTGAACTAATAGGCAGTAAAAATCGCATGCTTTCATTCACTTTTCCATTAAGAAAAATAGAAACAAAAAATGGTAGCAGAACCTCAGCTAAAAGCTAGTAGTTTACTTATTGCTAAATTCATAGAAAGGTAGTGATACATATTTTTATGAATATTTGCTTAGGTTATTGGTCTTGTTTTCTGAAGATTACACAACGACTTGTGATGTGCTGTTTCAAACAGATGCGTTAAATGCTTGATCCATTATGCTTCTCCATAGGTAGGAATTATGACTTTAGCATTTGGTGTCTTCCTTCCACTGTGACTTGCTCAGAATAAGTGTGTGAATGATTCACAGACAAGCATAGTACGTGTTTTAAAAATACAGTCCTTCTCATGGTCTAAAAATCTAGTCCAATTACTGAAGAAGTGCATATTCACTTCTGTAATTCCTGCCCTACTTGTTGCTGAGAGTCATAAAAGAAGTGTAATTCCAGAGAAATTAATTAGATGGTTAGGAACTTGCATAAAACTGGAGAAGAGGACTAAGAAAACCAACAGGGGAAAGAAATAAGAGCTTGGAAGTATTAAATCCTCATTGTTTTGCACAACTTTTGAGTAGGGAGCTCATTCTTGGTTACAGGTATGTAGTAGAGTTGTTGACTGAGGCTGTGACTTTCATCGAGAAGCTTGAAAGCCATTTGCAGACATTAAGAAGCATCCCTCAGATACCAAACGTCATGAAGAATATGGTGAGTAGCAAAAGAACTGAGCCTTCTGTCTCCTTCAGCATTAAGAATTCAATGCTGTTTGGTTGGCCTAGATTGACAGAATGTATAGAGATGAAATCCAACTCTTTTCTGCTTCAGGACACTGCTTTGACAAAAACAGAGGTGCTCGTGATAGAGTTGGAGGAGCTGGCAGAGCAAATACTGAAATGGAGAGAACTGCAAAAAGAAGTGTATTCTGACAGCATCTGCAATACTGAATTGGACTTTGGCTTATCTTTAACCTAACAAATCATTTTCCTCAAATAGGATGGCTATTCAAAGAACTACCTTTTTACAGTCTCGGGTGAAAACTACAACATAGTTGTGCTTTAATGCAACGGGGATTTTGTAGGTAGTTATGTTTCTGTTCTTAAGAAACAGTTCTCCAACTATTTAAAAAAAAAAAAAAAAACAAACAACCAAACAACAAGGACAATGAGCAGTAGCTGATAGGAAGACAGACTACTGAGAAGACTGTTAAGGAGTTCCTTTTTGAAAGAGTTGGACAGGGTTCCCTTCGAGCCTGGATCGTCAATGCAAATTTGTTTTGATATTTCTTATGCGCTTGCTATAGTGTCTCTATTCATTTTTATAAGCATCTTGATAAAACACTGTATTTTATATGTCACTATAAAACTTCAATAAAAGCACTAGATTTCAAAAGCTCAGTTTCTTGGGTTTTATTTTGTTATAAAATCCTATAATTAAAAGAACAGTGCAAAGTCTTAGGTCCCAGCTTATGCTTCCATAGGAGTTCCAACCAAGAAATTAAACCAGTTTTAAATTGCAGTTTATTATGGCTATGATATCGTTGTGTGGGAAAGCAGGGAATGGACTTGGTGATTTATGGCAGGTCTACTGATTTGCAAACCACATTTCTGTGAGGGTGATAAATAGAGTCTTCAGTCTCTCCTATTTTTTGAAAGTAACCACCAGGTGGCTCAGTACCACACAAATTTCACTGTAGTTTATTTGACTATTGCATAAAACTTAAAGTAGAATTAAGGAAGGAATCTTTGGTTCTTCATTGAGCACACTCTGATCTGACTTACTTGTAATTGGTCTACTCTATATTTGAAATTTTCTGAGAATCCCATTTTAATCTTTGTAGACTACAAAGAGTATGTGATGTCAAGGAGTATAGCTTAACAATTCTCTAGTATACTATGTAAGTGTAGCTGATGTTCCTCTCTGCTGCTGTTGATAAAAGCGAAGATGATAGAAACAATTTGGATTAAGTCAAGCAGAATGTCAGTAGATAGGATCTGAGAATATAAACTGGCATTTGAGTCCCATAAACTTGAATGGGATCTTTGTGTGAACACTTGCTAAATGTCATTGCAGGATTTGAGTCCAAAGTCCCACATCACTGTCATTTCAGATGTGGAAATGAAGGTCTTCCACACAATTGCGGAGGAGGAGCTGGCATTTTTACTGAAAATGCTTTGCACAGTCTGTGAAATGGGAAGGAACAGAATCCAGACTTCTGGGATCATCGTTCTGTGCATCTATCACAGGCTTAGCCTCTCTCTCATTGTCTTACGGTGATGATTTAGGCCAGGCAAAATTAAAACTGTTGTAATTTAATGCTTCCAGAAATAAGATGAAAACATTTCTAGTTAGTTTGTTCATTATAATTCCTTCAAATGAAGACAAATACGTGGTTTTGCCGTATCCCAAGGAGTCGAGCATATTCTTTTACTGTATCCATTATTAGAGAGTTGACTGTGGAGATGGCAGAGTTTAGCTAATACCATTTGCCATTGACATACCAACTCATTCTTTAGTATGATTAAACGGATAAATCTATTCAAGTAAACAGTGATTCACAGCTTGTAGGAATTCATTTTAGCATCTCTATGGTGGGTCATGAATTGGGAAAAGTGTTGGGTCCAAAGGATCCATCCCATACTTCACTCTGAAGGTTTCTGTATTCCGGTGTCTTTTTAATTTAAGATTTAAGGTTTCTGGAGCTTAAGGCGAATTGTCTCATGAGGAAAACTATACTTGAAGTATACAAATAAATAGTACAGTTAAAAGGCAATTTAAACAGAAGTTGTTTAAATGGACTGTAAAACATTCCTGTATGATATTCAGATATAGCTCAGAGTTTCTCATATTTTGAAATGCAAAACCAGAAAAAGTCCAGTTAAAAATGAGTAACAACATTGGCAAAAATCAAACAGGAATTGTCCATTGAGCCTGGCATCTGGTTTACACATGCAGCCAGTGCTGCTTGCTCTCACATCTTCACAATAATGTCAGTAGCTGACAGGAACAATATTCTAAAAGCAATTTTTTTAAACTTTTGGTGGGTTTTATGTTACTCTAAGTGCAAAACCTTTAGCAATGCAACAGTTGGACATTGATGTCAATTATAGTTCTTTGGAAGTTTCAACATTTTATTTTTCACAATAAATACAACCCACATAAAGATTGGAGGTTTTCAAAGGAATTTAAAACACTTGAGAGCTTTCCTTTAGCACGGGTAAGGAAGGGATACTTAGCTTCCTTAAATTACTGTCAAATTAATTAAATGTGGGGTGCTTTGCACTTTAAACAGTGCTGGTTTTCTGATTGCCTGCACGGAAAACAAATGTGATCAAACGTACGTGGGATTCGACTGACAGTTTTTTACTTCTGAAACAAACTGGTTTCTCTCGGGTAGTCCCTAGCGCCTGTCCTCCTGGCAGCACCCATCTCGTCGGACTGTCGGCCTTCAACTCTGAGGTAAAATCCGGGTTGTTACGCTGCTGCAAATGAGAACTTGCTGCTGCTGCCCTGGCGATTTTAAGCGTGAACCCACCGTCTGGAGGTCCCGCTCTCCCCGGCGGGCCTGTTTTAGGCGGAAAAAACCCGGTTTGGGTGCTGGAGAAGCTGCCCCGCGGCTCCTTTGGGGAGAGTTTTCCCGACACCCCTCCTCTCCGCCCGGTGAGGCTTCCCTTCCCTCCCGCCCCCGCGGGGGCTGCC